>NC_142040.1:69411701-69561701 GCF_982192425.1 Myodes glareolus
TATATCTTCAGACACAGAGGTATCTCTAAGCTTGGAAATGTCTTGCCTAATGAAATTTTCTTTTGTTTCCACAGAGACTATGAGTCAAGCTAGGACATATTAATAGTGCGATTGATGGGGAGTAGACTTTAAACATGTAGTTTGGACTCAGGAGTACTGATTGACATCAACCATTGAATCATGAACTGTAGAGTTCCAAAAGAACCCCATCATACAAAGACTCAAATGAGTTTCTCTCTTATCTGTGCTCTGCACATTTTCACTTTTCTTTTTCTAAAACGCATGATCACTACCTGCAACCACATAGTGAGAGAGCAACAGGGAACATGGGATTTGTGATGTGCCAGAGTCTGCTCCAGACAGTTCCGACCTTGGCTAATTTTATTCTGTTTTCTTTTTCTTTATACACCACAAACATAATCTTACAGCTTTTAAAGTGTTCTTTGCATTGTTCTACAAAATTTTCACATTTTCAGACTGTCATAAAAATAGTCAATCTGCGTAGAATATCAACATTGAGAATCATATGGGCTATAGATCCCTCTAAATTAGCAGAACTTATAGGGGATTTCTGCAGGAGAATTGTCTGTATTTTGTCAATCATGTTTTAAATAAACGCTGATTGGCCAGGCAGGAGGTGTTGGTGGGAAAACCAGACAGGAAATGGAAATGATGCAAGGAGAGCAGGAGAATTCTGGGGAGGAGGAAGTTGATACTTCCCATTCCTGCCCAGATCACCGAAGCAGCAGGATGTGAGCTGCCCCACTGAAAAAGGTACTGAGCCACATGGCTAACATAGATCAGAAAAATGGGTTAATCAAGATGTGAGAGTTAGCCAGTAAGAAGCCTGACCTAATGGGCCAATCAGCTTTTATAACTTACAGAGATCTGTGTGGTTGATTTTCTCTGGGGCCTGCCAGCTGTGGGGTACCAGGCGGGGACAGAAAAACACAAACAAGCAGCCCCCTCATGTTACAGAAAATGGTGCCCAACGTGGATAACTGCATCCACAGAAAGCCTGAGAAAGCTTGGGAAAGACTAGAGTAAAGCATTTCTGTTTTCAGCTGAAGCAGGAAAAAAGCTGGGCTGTTTTAAAATGCTGGCTTTCTGGGCCATCCTGCCAGGGAAAACTCTGACTCTTTCAAGCAGGCAGTCCGGACTATGGAAACAATGTTGCAGCTTGCTTCCTGGCAAGGACCTTGAAAGGCCTTAAGAGCTTTTGACTGTTGTTTTCTCCATATTCCTTAGCAAATTAAAGACACACATGGTCAGAAAGAGAGAGATATACAGTAAAGAGAGATTCTCTTTGAAAGAGAGATTTCAGAAAGCCTCTAAGTGGTTTACAGTGTGTTAAAAATATATATACAGGCTAAAGGTTAAAGTTCTCAGAAAAAAAAGAAAGAAAGAAAGTAAGAGTAGCCTGGGAGGCAGAGACAGACGGATCTCTAGGAGTTCAAAGATAGCCTGGTCTACAGAGGGAGTTCCAGGACAAAGATATGCAGAGAACCTGTCTCAAAAAGCCAAAAGTTAAAAGTAAAAATAAAAGAAATAGAGGTCAAAATAAAGCCATGTAAAGATGGAAAATACACAGAGAATCTTGATACTGTATGCTATTATGCTTTCTTTGAATTGTTTAAATGCTGAGGAAGGAGCAACAGCTGCTAAAAATTAATTGCTTATAAATGCTGCAGAATTAATCCATGAAAGGTATTTTGAAAATACCTTGGCTTCAAAATTGAAGTCAAAACGTATGTTACTTTGGAGAAGAGATTTTGCTTTTGTTTTCACAGAAAACAAGAGGCTCTGGATTTATTCAGAGTTAAGAAAAATCATCTTTGACCAAGGGAGGCCACCTGAAAAATCTCCGACAGGAAGAGATGGCCCAGATTTCTGAGTTCTTCATCCAGAACAGGTTCAAGATTGCTGCCTGAGATGATCAAGACTCACAAGATACTTCAGTCAGGACTTGATCATAACTCTAAATTTTCTTTAGGCCCCCATAAGATTATCAGCGCCCCCAACCAGCTGGAAGTAGCCTGGAATACTACGCCCACATTCCCAAAAAATGGACTATGGATATTTTCCTTTGATTTTTTTAAAAAAGAGGGGGAAGTGGTGCAGGAGAATTGTCTGTATTCTGTCAATCATGTTTTAAATAAACGCTGATTGGCCAGGCAGGAGGTGTTGGTGGGAAAACCAGACAGGAAATGGAAATGATGCAAGGAGAGCAGGAGAATTCTGGGGAGGAGGAAGTTGATACTTCCCATTCCTGCCCAGATCACCGAAGCAGCAGGATGTGAGCTGCCCCACTGAAAAAGGTACTGAGCCACATGGCTAACATAGATCAGAAAAATGGGTTAATCAAGATGTGAGAGTTAGCCAGTAAGAAGCCTGACCTAATGGGCCAATCAGCTTTTATAACTTACAGAGATCTGTGTGGTTGATTTTCTCTGGGGCCTGCCGGCTGTGGGGTACCAGGCAGGGACAGAAAACACAAACCAACAGGTCCCTTCTCATGTTACATATTTCAGTTCAAAGGTATTGACTTTATAACCAAGGGACTTGAGAGGAACAGAGTTATTCTTCAGTCTTACTGGAAAGCAACAGCTCTGAGAGACGTCCCCCATCAAGGTTGCACTGAAGTGCTACACATTGCATTGTACTGCTTACCATCCTACTATAATTGAAGTTCAACTCATGACAACTTCATAGTGAGAGAATATAGTGCATCTCAGAGATGAAGGCCCAGAAATACAGTGACTCAAGGGACTCAGTGTAGAATAAAGTTTATGTTGTGCCTGGTCCTGCAGCTGTTCAGTTCCAATAAATCACACAGAGGCTTATATTAATTATAAACTGGTTGGCCTATTAGCTCAGACTTATTATCAAATAGCTCTAACAACTTAAATTAACCCGTAATTCTTATCTATGTTTAGCCACGTGGCTAGGAACATTACTCAGTGAGGTATTCTCATCTTGCTTCCTCTGTGTCTGGCTGGTGACTATAGGCTAGGCTTTCCTCTTCCCAAAACTCTCCTTGTCTGGTCACCCCACCTATACTTTCTGCCTGGCTACTGGCCAGTTAGCATTTTATTAAAACAAATACAAGCAACAAATCTTTCCAGGGTACAAGATCCTTATCCCAAAGGAACCCAGGTAACAAAATCCTGACAGTAGTCTTTCCATACCCTATCTTAAAGCGTTAACCTATCCTACTTCTTATACCTTACTTGACACTGTACATTAAAAAAAAGATTTAATCAAGTAACTTTGCTATTTAATAATGTTCATGAGCATTTCTATCCCATGGTCTCTAAAAGATTCCTTGAAAAATAAACTGGGGAAGCTACTCATTTTCCATTCCATAATTGGGGGTAGCATTGTCATTTCTTCCTCTTTTGTATGTTTTTACCACTGGCATGATCATGTACATTAAGAGTTCTTATTTGATCAGAGTCCCCAATAGTTCACTTTAGTGTCAAAGTGCCAGGATGAACTATCTTTAGTTTTCATCTCTCCCTGATACTCTTTTTCCCCTGAGCTAGAGTGAAACAACTCATATTTGTCAGTGCCACGAGTCTAAAAATTTGCTTTCTCACTAACAGCTGGCAAATTAGTTTGATCAGATATTACTCGATTTTTTATTGTTTGCAAATTCTGTACTGCCAACAGTGATAGCAGGACATTGTGGACTAAGAACCCTCTAAATTAGTAGAATTTATTGAACATCTCAGCATGAAGGAACTGACTTTAAAACCAAAGAAGTAGGAGGGAACAGAACAGAATTTCATAATGCATTTATATCAAATCCTCTCCTCTTTCTCTTTTCTCAATTTCCAGCTTACCTTCTTCTACTGTTCCTTTTTAACTTCACATGTTCCTTTCTAAACCCACTGGGTTTGCCTGGGTATAGACGATCTACTTGGGCAAGGGTATCCTGCTAAGTGGTACATGTCTGAAGAACACCTGACTCTCCTTTCCTAAGCAGCCTTTGATTGCCAATAGCTCCTCCTCAACCATGGGCAGGACTAAAAGTAGCTCTCCACTAGATGACAATTGACTTTTTATGCAGACCTTGTACATGTAGCTCCAAGTACTGTGAATTAATATGTGCAATAGTGTCATCATATCTAGTGACTACTGTTTTGGTACAAACATACCGTACCTCTAACTTTTAGAATCATTCTACCCTCGCCTCTCTTCCAAAATGGTCTCCAAGTTATGGTATAGTTGTCCTATTTAGGGCTAAGTTCTATACCCTCTTATTCTCTGTACATTGACTAGATGAAGGTATCTATGTTAATCACCCTCCACTACAGAATAAACACATCTGCAATGAGGGTTGAGAGATGCACTATTCTATGGATGAAAATGTAAGAACTTAGGGGCAGTTTATTACCCTTTTCTTTTGTCGGAATGGTAATATGTTCTCCCCTAGGGCCTATGAGACAGCTAGCCATAGGATTGAAAAATTTTTAAGAGCTTCAGGCATAACTCAATCTCATATGTGTATGTGCCTTAGGTAAGAAAGTAGCTGGTTACTCCAATATTTGTTCACCTACTGCAGCAGTGACCATATATAGTGCATAGGATCATAGCTGATAAGACTTGATTATTTTTCATTACTGGAAGCATACAAAGACTCTTTCAGCAGCAATTATGAAAGCTAGCTTCTAGGGATGAAGCTTCCAGGTAGGTACTAGCATGATTTTTCCATGTTCTCTCACTTTAGTATGTTGTGTATTGAGCAAAGTTCTCATCATGAAATCCTGGATGGTGGTATTCTGTAATTGAGCCATCACCTTCAGTCCTCACGGCTATTTATTTGGTCTGGGGTTCTTTGGGAAATACTTTATTGAATGTTATACTAGGGTTTTGAGTAGGGATCCATATTAGCTTTTCTGACCCTGTAACTCTACAACTCATCAGGGAGCTTAGTATAATATACACAGATCTCGTGTCTATTTTTTTTTGCCAAATTAACACCAATTATAATTTCCTTCAAATATTAAGGAGTTACATAGTTTTCACAACTGTAATTTATATAAGAAAACTGAATATGGTGACACTTTCTTGAATAAAACCCTGATTCTGATAGGGCTCACTGGTAACAGTATTTGAGACTAAAATTCAGGTTGTCTTCTGGGAAGGGAGAAGCTGCCTCATGCTGGGGACACTGGCATGTAAATGAATGGATCATAGTCCTTAGAAGCTTAGTGATCATCTTTCCTGAATACTAACCCAAAGGTCTGAGTAGGTAAACCTTCCCTTTCCATATTACATTACCCAAAGGAGATTCAAATTTAGCTAACGTTCAAGATTCCTTTATTTAATTTTTCTTATGACTAATATGACAGTGAGCTGCTTTTCCATTGTGCAGACCCTGAAATCAGCTCTGTGATAGCGACATGTTGAATTTCTTTCTCCAAAATAATCCTCAGATTTGAAGTTTGCATTTATACATATGTTCACAAAATTATGATCAAATAATAATTTAAAAATTAAGATCATTATGTAGCTTGGGAGTGAAGTGACCTCCATGACAGACTACATTTCCTACATGTGAAATAGTTTTCATATCTTGAAAAAATGGCCACTTAGCTCAAGCCAGATGTACTGTAATAATAATTAGAATATAGTCCCAACTTACCACTTTACCTGCAGCTAAAAAACAAGCAGTGCCAGTACAGCATGAACTTTTACTACACAGTAAATGAGTTAGCTAATTGTTACTTCTAAATTTATATACTATGGAAATTATATATAGAAAGCTGCAAAAACAGAATAATAAGACTGAATCTAATTTTACTTATAAAGTTGTTCAACTATAGAACTCCAAATTACTGTACTCTAGACAAAAACACATGTCCCTTCACTTGGAAATACTTGTGTTTTCCACGAGTTCATGGCAGAACTCATCTATCCCATCCATTTGAAATTCCTTTACGAATGAATTTTATTTTATCTGTTCTTTATAATCAGATTAAGTATGTTTCTCTTCTTGGGTCCTGAACACATCCCTGGCAAAGAGACAGATGTTCCTGAAAGGGCCAAAATTCTTCCTCTTCATTTACATTGTTAATTATCTATTAACTCAAATAATTAATTGTTGGTTTTCTAACCTCCTGTGATAGACTATAAAATGTTTGAATTCACATGTGAATTCCTTATAGAACCTAAAAACTCTGGTAAATAGCAGAGCATCTTGCAAACACTCAAATATTTATTTGTTGAGTCAATGAATAATGCAGCAGTACATGAAAAGTGGAGGAGATGGCATCGGAAGCTTCACAAATGCATTAACCATCAAAGAGCTGGGTGCTTCCAGACTCATACATTCTTGAATATATTTGTCAGCTAGAGGGTTTTGAAACCGTTTGTGAGAACTATTTCTAGTCCGTGCCATTAAAATAATTCATTAGTCCAGAGACACTGGGCCAACCTCACCACTAGGCAGGGATTTGTTTTTTCTTTTTCTTTCCTAACTGCTCAACATCCATCCTGCCTTCAACAGAAACCTGCATCAACCATGCTGCTGGGTACAGCATGGGAGACTTTCTATCTCTGCTCTAGGCTTCCACAGATCTACTTGCTGTGACGAGCATCAGGGGTTGACCAGAGTGCAAGTTCTCCAGGTGTCACACAGCCCGCGAAGGTAGCCATTAGCCAGAGAACCAAAATTTCTATTATTATTCTACCCTTTCAATCTGGAACCTCTCCAGGAACCTAGCTGGTATGGCTAAAAACAGAGAGAGAACTGCTTCTCTCTGCCCCTCTTCCCAATACTTACTTCCTCAGGACTCTGTCCAGACACCCAGGCAGCTAATTAAGAGACCTGATATCCCACTCCACTCCATTATGATCCTCCAAACTTCCCTAACATAGCTACTTGGATAACCTCAGTAAGAGATTAACTCTCCCAAGTTCAGTCTCTTTAGGATTCTCCTAAATGAATCAAGCTTCCATCCTGCTTGGGAAATGAACTGGTGGTGTGGGACCATGGTCTGTATTCTTCCAATTATATTTTAAATAAATGCTGATTGGCCCATAGCCAGGTAGGAAGTATTGGTGGGACAACCAGACAGGAAGTAGAGATGGATCAATAAGAACAGGAGAATTCTGGGAAGAGGAAAGCTTGGTCTGCAATGGTTGTGATCCTGCCACAGAAGAAACAAGATGTAACTGCCTCGCTGAATAAGGTACAAAGTCACATGGCTAACACAGATAAGAGTAATAGGCTAATATAAGTTATAAGAATTAATAAGAAACCTGAAATATCAATTCAGTTTATAACTATAAGAACCAATCAGTTTATAACTAATGTAGACCTTTGTGTGATTTCTTTGGGACTTAACAACTGTGGAAACTAGGCAGGACAGAAATTCAGTGAACAAACTGGTAGTTACTAGAAAGGGATTGTGGATAGGAATGGAAGAAAGATGAGACAGAGTGAGTGGAAAGAGTAATGGGAATGCATAATATATGTGTGTGAAAGTGACAAAGATCAAGATTAATAAAGAAAATAATAATTTGTTTAAAATATGATCAAATCCAAAGAACAAAAAAAAAATTAAATTCTACATCTTTCCTATAATGGACCCATATGGAAACTTTGTTTTCTGTCTAATTTTGTCTTTGTTTACCAATCAATATTTTTAAACACGCTATTGAATACTTTACTTCTCCCCTTTTAATATACCAATGAATCTCTTAGTTTGTCATTTCCTTAACAATTGCATCATAGTCCATCTATACATGATTGACACATTGATGGGTGTAAAGGATTTATGTTCCACTTTGTTAACATAAAATTGCTACAATGGATGATTTTTGTACATAAATCTTTGCATATACATATAATAAAATGAAAGATTAACTCTTTAAATATGAATTACTAGATAAATTGTTTGTATTTGCTTTTATTACCATCATTAGTTCCTCCCTTGTAGGTACTATGTTAGCTTTTATTACTGCACATTAAAATATCACCCACTTGCAAGCTAGAGTAAATGTAATTTATTTTATTTCAAAAATATAGGCATGACTTATCTAAGCTGTCTATAGCATAGCAGTCAGGGAGTCATTAAACCTTAGATTCCAGACCCTGTTTGCATGTTCATTAGAAGAGATTCCTCTTAATATAACTTGAGCTTTTGGAAGAATTATTTGTGCCTAAACAGTAAGGTCCTCAATGTTTTGCAGTCTGTTGGCTGAGAGTAACATCTAGTCTTTGCATGGTATGCCCAGAAAACAAAGACCTAGTGTCACAAACTCTGTCAGTGATTGAATCCTTCAACAGAAGGAAAGACACCATTTATATAATGTGATCATTCATGCCTCTCAAGTAGTTACTGCAGCCACCTTTGTGGTATTCTCCTGGTCAGCATAAAGCTGCAGGCTTCCCTATAGAATTATTCTAGAACCTTACTGTCTGAAATAAAAGATCATCAGATTCACCTTAGAGTACTGCCCACAAGTGACATTGTCTGGAACTCTATCCAGTATGATCAAATCCTGACACTCCAGCCCTTATCAAGAGAGTCAGATTTCCACACTGCCAGTCAGAAAGCTGAGAGTAGACACAGTCTTGTGTTTACATTTCTCTTAAGAAAGTAACAGTTAGTTTTTTAAAAAAAAAATTAAATAAAATCAGGGATGGAGAGATCATTCAGCAGTTAGGAGTGATAGATACTCTTCTACGTGACCTCAGATAGATTCTCAACACAGGCAGACCAAGCTACCTGTAAGTCCAGCTCCAAGGAATCTGATTTGCATTTCTGGCTTCTATCAGCACAAACACACACAGAACACAGACACAGACACACACACACACACACTGTGGGGAGGGGGCCCACAGATGTGAGTCTGTTCCAGATCGACTAAAGTTCAGAGAATTTGAGCTTATTTTTATTCTTTCAAAGTTGTTGACAACAGGTGTGGCTACAAACAAAAGGTCCTGACCTAGACTGTGGTTAATTAGTTTGGATATAGAGGTGGTTCCATTCCACCTGGCCCAAAGGTCAGAGAATTCAAATCTATTCCTTATGAAATGTTAATGAAGTCTGTTGCGTCCTCCCTCTCCATTTAGAGTGGAGTATATAGGGATGTAGAAAATAAACATGGGGAGGTTTAGTGTTCCCTGAATTTCCTTCCCTCTCCCTATGCTGTTCTATGTTTCTGCTGTTTATCTCTCTCATATCTTCGTTTCTTTAGCTTAATAATCCTAATCCTCACATTTCTACCATGGAATGTGAAAATTTTATTGATGCTGGTCACCACACACACACACACACACACACAAAACTTTCAGAAACCTTTAAAAATTTAATATGGTCCTTTTTCTAGAATATCTATTCACAGAAGCCTACATTATTTTGTGTATATCACAAAAATACCACTTACATTAATTTGAGGAAATCTCAAAATATTTAAGTTGTTTATCTCTAATGATGTTACAAAAAGCATTTTTATTTCATCAACTGGTTTGAGATTTTCAAATTTTTCTTTTCTATTCAGATTTATTTATTTGTTGGGTTGATTGTTGGTTTTTTTCCCTTATTTATTTATTTATAAGAATTTCCACTTCCTCCCCTCCTCCCATACCCTCCCGCTCCCCCCACTCCCTCTCCTCCTCCCTCTCCAATCCCAAGAGCAGTCAGGGTTTCCTGCCCTATGGGAAGTCCAAGTTCCTCCGCCCTCCTTCCAGGTCCAGGAAGGTGAGCATCCAAATAGACCAGGATCCAGAAAAGCCAGTACATGCAGACGAAACAAGACCCAGTGCCAATATCAATGGCTTCTCAGTCAGCCCCCATGTCAGCCACATTCAGAGAATCCGGTTTGATCACATCCTCGTTGAGTCCCAGTCCAGCTGGCCTTGGTGAGCTCTCATTCAATCAGTCCCCTTGTGTCAGTGGGTGAGGGGAACAGTCATCCATTGTTGGTGGGAATGGAAACTTGTGCAGCCACTGTGGAAATTAGTGTGGCGGTTTCTCAGGAAACTGGGAGTCAACTTCCCTCAGGAACCAGCAATTACACTCTTGGGAATATACCCAAGAGATGCGCTATCACACTACAAAAGCATTTGTTCAACTATGTTCATAGCTGCACTATTTGTAATAGCCAGAACCTGGAAACAACCTAGGTGCCCCTCAATAGAAGATTGGTTAAAAAAGGTGTGGAACATATACACATTAGAGTTTTACTCAGCAGTTGATTGTTTTTTTCAAAACATGGCTTCTTTATGTAACCCTGGCTGTCCTGGAACTAGCACTGTCGACCTAACTGGCCTCAAACTCAGAGAGATTCACTTGTCTCTGCTTCCTGAGTGCTAAGATTAGGATTATAAAGGCGTGTGCCACCACCACCACCCAGCCCCCATTTAGATACTTTTGAAAAAGCTGCCTTTATTCTTCTGTAGTTAAAAAAATTACATAGAGTTCCAGCTCTCTTACAAAATAAAATTTCCAGATACAATTTTAAATTCAAATTAAAGAGACGAATGAATTTTCAACAGAAAGGGAAATTTATAACTTATAACACATAAGGAAGAGTCTCCTAGTAAGAGGTTTATGTTAAGTGATGTGCTGACTGAACTCCAGTGAGGAGTCGTTACCAAGCACTGGCAAGGGAAGATCTTCCCCAGATCAATCAATACTTGGAACTCATTTCCCTGTACAGGACAAGTTCAATTAAGCTGGACCCTCTTGGGATCAATAGCATACTGTATTCCCTGTCCTCTGGCCAAGCAGAGATAAATGAGTCCTTCAAACTCACATTTTAAATAACATTTTCCCTTGGCATAACTGTTTCTAAATATTCTAATCCATGCACATAGTATATAAATCTTACTTCTGTTTCTTTTTCTCCCTTGGTATTTTCATTCTCTGAATCATTGTGTCTCTCATTTCTCTCATTGTCTCTCTCTACCCAATAGCACTGAGGTGCCATGACAGCTAGGATCTAGTTTGCTAAAGTTCCCACTGATTCTCCTGCATTGAGCATGAGGGTGGGCACACAGCATAGTGTATGAACAATTCAATGAACCGAAAGTACACACATTTTTATAGTAGGATATATAATATGACAGTTAAGAAACCCAGAGTGAAGGAAACAGAATAAATGTTCTTTAAACAGAATCTTTACCTATAAGGAGAATGACGTCAATAAATTAAGGACAACAGCCTATGAGCAAAAAGAAGCTGTTGGCCAAGAAAAAAAAAGTCAATTTACATTAAAAGCATATAATATAAATGAGTAGCAGCAAAGAACAGCAGACACCAATTTGAATGGAACTTGAGCTGACATAATATAAAAATTACTTTGAATTCATTTTTCAGGTTTCCAATGTGTTGTTGGCAGCCAGGGGGTAATTTTTTCATGGAATTGACAGATATTAGAAAATGATTCATTCACTAGAAAACTTAATTCGTCTATGATTAAAAAAATAGATAATCTACCTGAATTCAGTGCTCTTCCCTGTCACTTTGACTCTTTTGGCATAGAGAAGTCTCATACGAACTATCCAGGATGGCCTATTTATACACATGTAAGGGAAACTTTGGAAACTCAATATTCTTTTTATCAGATGCTTTAACTTAATCTTGAGGAAATTAGATGTCTTGTGATACAATGTGGAAAATATCCACTATGAATTTTTTTTACTAATATCTGGACACTTTTGGCATTACTTAAGTTTAATATTATCCTTACATTACTTCTAGCATGGACTTGAACATTGGGAAGATCAGATGGTAAATTAGAAGCAATAGATTTATTTGAATATTTTTTCAAATTTTATTACTTTTATTTTTATTTATGTGTATCTGTATATATGTGTGATATGTGGTGTGTGTGTATGTGTGTGTGTGTGTGTGTATAAATACCAAATGTGTGCAGATACCTTCAAAAGCTACAAAAGAACATAGGATCCCTGAAGCTAAAGATAAGGGTGGTTCTGAGTTGTTTGACATGCTAAAAATTGAACTCAGGTCCTTTGGAAGAGCAACAAAGACTCTTGGTCTCAAACAATAAATTTAAGCTAAATAAGATACAACAGAAGGAGATAGAATATTTAAAATAAACATAAGACTACACCAAAGCAAGGCTTTCCAGGTACACAAAGAGCTAGGGGGATAGTGTCTTCGAACACGGTGTTTAGTTGAAAATGCCACTGTGGGAAGGAAGGTATGGCTAGGTCCATGCCATCTCCTCAGGGAGCAGGGGAAATCAAGGGGATTCACAATGTTATGCTACTTCAATAGAAGGATCACAGACTCTGTATTAGTTAGAAACTCACCAAAATTTGAAACTTTTGTTTTAAATACATGCTACTTTGCAGTTGTCAATACAAAACGCTTGACCTGAGTTACACAATTAATCATACAGATTTCTTGATCAGTCTGCTGATCAAGAATTTAATTCTCCCAACACTTGGACAAAGAGCAATATTTCTTACAGTAGTTATTGGATGCAAGAATGTTACTATTTTTACTGTTGCTGCCTTAAAATGCATAAGGAAGTTCTCATGAAGCCAATGGTGGTTATATCTGGTCTGATGAAGGGAAACGTTTTGTTTAACTTTGTAAAACATCACTTTTTATAATTTAATTTTGACTTTTAATTCCATTCTACTTGATAACAATAAATTATCTTCTCATTTCCAAGGAAATTCAGTCAATTTAATTTTTCCCCAACTCATGTGAAAACTGTTGCAACTCATGCTGTTGAAAAAGCTCATTCCCACCAGCACGGCTTTGCAACTGTCGAGTCCCTGTGTGTCCTCCCCACTGGCTCAATCTTTCCTGTCATCCCTCACTTGTGTATCTTGAGATACTGCACTGCAGTTTGTAAAAGAAGAAATATTGCTTCGCTGACTTCCACATTTACCCACAGTCATAGCTATGGAAGAGAGGCTCAGAGTCTGCTGCTCCAATTTCTTCCAGAGTCACAAAAGATCTCGCTCTTCCTCGACCAGATCCCATCAAAGTTTATTTTGTGGGATTGGTTAGTTATCTGAAATTTGTAATTAAGTCTACTTCTGCTTCATCTCATTTTCCACAAGGAATTTTAATTTAACTCTCATTTCAACCTTCATCCAAAGTTTTTCAGTTTTGCATAGTTGTTCAAAAAATACATTTGCCGCAAGTTTCCAAAGCAAAAGGTACTTGGGTGCACTTTGACATAGTCTACTTCAATATTTCTTTTCCCCTTCTTTTAATTGTATTGTGCAAAATGTCTAATTATGCATATGAATTATATAATTATGTATACATATACGTTTGCATTAGTGCATTAATAAAATGGAGCAATCAAAATGACACTTGTGTTTTGTGTCACACATGCATAAGTTGAGTCACATGCAGAAACACAAAGTAAACTTTTGTGAGCTTCTAACCTCTCTCAAGCAAGGAAATAGTCTTTCTTTAAGGTCATTGTTTACTCCATGAATTTTAATAGCTTATTTTGCATTTCAAAGAATATAATTTTTTGTATCTCTATATTTTGTCAAATAGAACAATAATCTTTCTACAAACCATTTTATCGTTAGATAAATTAGATACTTTAGAAGGTAATTGTTGTAGCAGTATTGTATATAACGCTGAACTTAGGAAGGAAAATTTTATTCTACTTACAATTTTAGAACACTTTTGTCATACTGAGGAGTTTACAGAAAATATAAGAAACATTTAGTTAGCTTCAAAAAGTAAGACTGTCATATTTTTGTTCTCTTTCCTTCTTTCATTTTGTCAAATTTCTGATGCTATGACAAATGTGACAATCTAACGCATTGATCATAATGATATTGCTAAATATTTTAAATTCATTCGAAACAAGGACAGTCTCTTATCAAAACTCTCTAATATCACATGATATTAATAACTAATTATTTATATTAGATGTTAATATAACTATAATTTATTATATTATATATCATATAAAATATATTACTATACTCTTTACTGTTCATACAATGAAAGGGCATGATTGAGAAAACTTACAGAAAAAAGAGAAAGAAGGAAGGTTATTTGGGCTTACACCTCCCAAGTGTTGAGAGCCAATGACATCAAAGAAGGGCATCTTAGCAGGGACAGGAAGTAGGGGCTCACTATTAGTTTTTCTTGGTTTTTTCTTTCATGTCTGCCATCAAGATTTTCAAGAGGTCTCCCCCAGTCAAATCTGATTTTTATTAATTTTGAAAAAATCTATAGCTTTCCGTTGCCTGTGGAAACAAAGGTATAACCTCTCCCCAAGTACAACACTTTTCCTTCCATTCTGAAGTTTGGATCTTCTTAAAATATCTAGGATTGTTGAACTTAATAATTTTTCCTACAATCCAGTGTGTATAAACAACCATTTTGTGGAATATTACTTTAACTATGTGAAGATGTGTTGTACATGTTTATGTTGTAAACTATTATGTAAATATGTAAAGATATGTTTCTCTTATTTATGCTGCATGAGTTTCACTATGTAAAGATGTGTTGCTGTTTTATCTTGCCTAAGGCACCTGATTGGTCTAATATGATGACGAATGACCAGTAGCTAGGCAGGATAGGTAGGTAGGGATGGTGGGCAGAGAGAATTAGTAGAAGGAAAAAATCTAAGCTCAAGAGAGAAGAGAACGAAGGAGAAAGAAAGGGAGAGGGAGCCATTCAGATCCCAAGTTTGGCTAACCTGGAGTGAACACTGGCCCCAGTGACTAACCTTTGTAACAATTTTGATTTGCTTTTTTCTCTAAGAATAGAACAAATTTAGGTCTTTTCTTTCACAATTTGATGCTTAGCTGGTGGGATCTTGCCCTGAGGTCACGTAAACTACCTGCCTAAACTCCTTATGTCTTTCATCTCAAACATTGGTCACATTTTCTTGGCATTCCATCTGTCTTCAAACTGTATGCTTTATATCTCTTTCAGCCTGTTTTCTTTTTTCACTGTAGACCTGCATAAACATTGCTGCTAACAAATACACTGTAGAGTCAACTTCAGACTCTTCTGAAATCTCCTCTGCCAAAAAATTAATACTTTACTTTTAAATTTAGCCTCAGGCAAGTTCTTAATGCAAGGAAAGAAAACAGTTCCATTCTTAGCCATCATATCCCAGGAAGAGTCTCTGTCCCAGGTGCTAGCATTGCTTCCCATTGTGGCATCGTCATCTGTAGCGGGCGTGGTCGATCGATAATTAACCAGACCAATTCAATACAAAAGATTTAGCTTTTAATAAAAGGGGAAAAACTGACAAGACCAGAAATCCCACGAACACCGAACGAGCCGGGAACCGAAGAAAGAGGAAGTGGCAAGGCACTTCGATCTTTTATTTGTTTTGTGTGACCTGAAGGGGCCACACCTTAAGCAGAATGTGATTGGCTGAGATCCCCCATCAGTCATCTATATCTGCACAGTCAGCATAGCACTCAGTACTCTTTGGTTTCCAAGCTCAGTTTTCCTACTCTTAAGTCCAAACTTTTCCATATTCTTCCAAAAACCACATTGTCGGGTATGTAATAATACCACTAGCCCACCTCCGGTACTTAATTATCAGTGTTCTATTGCTATGATACAATATCATAAAGAAAGTAATTACTGAAGAGAAGTTGTTTTGGATCACAGTTTCAGAGTGTTGGAGTTTATAATAGTTGAGCACAGGTATGGTGGTGCCTGAAGTTGGAAACTGAAATATCACATCTTGAACTGTAAAAGATCTAATAAAAGAGTATACTGGGAATGACTTGAAGCTTTTGAAACCTCAAAAACCTCCCCTAGAGACTTTGTCCTCCATCAAGACCACACCTCTTAAACTTCCAAAATATCTCCACCAATTAGGGGCAAAATATTCAAACATCTAAACCTATGAAGGACATTCTCATCCAAACCACCACAGATATACATTAAAATTGTAGCTAAGAACAGTGTCTAAAATTATAGCTTAAAATTCTGGTTTTATTTAGAATGTATTTCTTTGATAGCAACCAGAACACATCACACTGATGTTTCACATTGAAAGTATATTCCTGTAACAAAAAGTAATAATAGTTTATCCATCTGATGGTACACAGTTGGAATATATTACACATAAAGTGTACAATTATAGCGAACTCACTGCTGGGTATAGTCAGAATACATCCCATTGATGAGGAGAATATTATACTCAAATTCTTTGTATCATATTTTTCTCTTATGATGGCTACTCTTCTATGTCAACATTACTGGGATGAGAACACAGAAAGCTGGTAAATAATTATTTCTGGATGCATTTGTAAAGTTATTTCAGAAAAATAGCACTTGAATGAATAGACCACATAAAGAAATCTGTCACAACTATTCTAAGCAATGGCTATTCCATTGATGGCCTGAAAAGAACAAAAAGGCAGAAGAAAATTAGCATCTCTCTCCCTGACTTCTCTTTCCCTTTATCTATCTATCTCTCTATCTCTATCTCTCTCTTCCCTCTCTCGCTTCTATCTTTTTATCTTTCGCTGTCTCTGTCTCTCTGTGTGTTTCTGTTTTTCAGTGTCTGTCTGTCCCTCTCTTCCTCTCTCTTTTTCTCTACCTATGTCATTGTTTCTCTGTGTATGTGTGCCTCTTTCTCTCTCTCTACTTAATCGGGAGCATTTCTTCCTGCTCTTCTTAAAGACATTTCAGCATCTGTTTCTTGTGCCTTTACTCTCAGACTGAGACAGTGGCATTAAGTTCAATTGATCCTATCTTAGACTTCTGTGGCTGAAACCATCAGGAGGTGAGGTGAATCATGAACTTCTCATTTCCCACAACCTCATGGAAAAATTAAACTTGGTAGGTCAAAAAGGAAACTAAGTAGAATTAAAGGAAATTAAATACAAAACCCTAAGCCTTTTAGATAGAGAGGCAGTAAAAGCAAGAGGTACTGGACATCTGCCATGAAATCATGTTTACCAGACATGACAAGGCCATCAATAAGGCTGGGGATATTATGGATTGTTGCTTCCTTTGTGTTAAATATTGATGGCTATCCATAACTTTTTACATATATACATTATAAATTTTTTTTTAAAAAACAGTTGAAATAGGAAGACAAAACAAGGTTAGTTGATGTCTGTAGAGGTTGTGCTTTATTAGAAGTTTTTTTATGAGTTGGCTTAATGTCATGTTGTTGGAAAACATAGAATCCAATGAAATATAATTTAGATGTCACCATAGTTAATTGATTTACTTTCTTACCCCCAGAATAAAATATATGAAACTAGGAAGGGAACTGGTTGGAGGAGGAAGGGGTTAAAAGGAAATGGGAAGCTAAGTTAAGAGATGTGTATGTTCAAAATACATTACACAAACATATATGTATGAGACGATCAAAGGATAACATTTTATAAAAGACTGTGGTGAGGGGCTGCGGGCAGGCCTGCTTTTTGCCTCACCTGGCTCCCGCGCGGCTAGCTTAGTCCCAGAAATAACAACACACAAATTGTATTCATTTAAACACTGCCTGGCCCATTATCTCTAGAGAGTTAGTTACTGGCTAACTCTCACATCTTGATTAACCCATTTTTAATAATCTGTGTAGCACCACGAGGTGGTGGCTTACCGGGAAAGATTCAGCATGTCTGACCTGGTGGCTGACTCCATGGTGTCTGCCTCATTGCCCTCTTCCTAGCATTCTGTTCTGTTTACTCCACCTACCTAATTTTCTGTTCTATCAAAGGGCCAAGGCAGTCTCTTTATTAACCAATGAAAATAACACATAGACAGAAGATTCACCTACATCAAAAGACAAAAGAAAGAACAAAAGCATTCTACCTGTCTCTCTGTACACTACTATTTCTGATTCCTTAGAGAATCCAGAGTGAATTGTATACAGACCTAAGGTGTTGAACACCTGCCTTTGCCCTCCATGTGAAATGTCAGGAAGGTTTTTTTCTTCCTCTGCATGCTATTTCCCTTGTCCTAAGCATTTGATTTGGCAAATTTCTTCTTGTCAATTCTTTCTACGTGCCTTTGAAATGCAAATCATTTTCAAAAACCTTCTGCCATTTATAGTTCTGCACTGTCTTTTTCAGGACCTGGAGCCCTACATTTTAAATGAAATCATCTCAGACCCTATTCAAGGGTAGGATTAACTTTAATTTGCTCCATGTTGTAAAATTGCCTTCTGCAAGAAAGACCTGGAGAATTTCTCATTCCCTCAGGCAAACTATTGAATCTACAGACTGAAGACCTTCCAAATCCATCTGTGATGGTGCCAGGTAACAAAAGTTATCTGAAGGTTATCCTTATCTTTAGACATAATACAGGCATAAAACCATTTTCTGTCTCTTCATCTTTTTAATTTGCTATGTATAAACAGCAATAGAACTTCATAATTAATGACGAATCAATCCCACACCAGTTATGTTTTAAAGGGGTATTTATTTGGGGGAGTAAAGCTTACATATACCATAAACTGTCAGGAAAGGAGCCTAGTCGCTGGAGCAGGAGCCGGGAGCAGGAGCCGGAACCAAGCACAGGAACCAAGAGACCAAGCCGAGCTTGCTGCTCTTCTTTTAAAGAGAAATATTCCACGCCCCAGTGGGCTGGTATTTCAGCGGCTATTGGCTGACGGAGCGTAAGGCGCTCCTGCAACACTATGGGCTCGTGCTTCAGCGACTATTGGCTGAAGTAGCGGAAGGTACTCCCGCAGCACATAATGGATATATATTTTGTTTTACTTTTTAATATTTTCTTTCTAAATTCAAATTAAAAGTTGAAACTTCATGAAATGACATACTGTGGGGGAGGGTCTGGCCCTCCACACCACAAAACAAGTCTATCAGTCCATCTTTGCATTTTTCTGCTTTATGGCTTATTCTCATGTCCATCAGTTTTTCATCATATGAGTAACTACATATAGAAAGTAACAAGCTATATCCACTAGGGTATTATCACACTGTACTGTACTCAGCAAAACATTATGTATTACAGAGAGACCTGTTCACCAAAGATACAATGCATCCTTATGAGTACACTCCATAGTGAACTCATCTGGCTAGTGGGTATTTATCTCGTTTTCAACACTTAGTATTAACGATGATATCAAAATGAATAATCCCTTTTACTTTTCCTCTCCAATTATGAAGCCTTATCACATTTATGTTCATATGAAACTGTCCTATCAGAGGGCAAACAAACTGACGGTGGTGGTTTGAAGTAAAATGACCCCCCCATAAGCTCATACATTTGAATGCTTGATCCCCAGTTAGGGGAACTATGTCAGAAGGTTCAGACAGTGTGGCCTTTTGGGAGGATGTATGTCACTGAGGATGGGCTTTGAAATCTCTAAGGCCCAGACCAGGCTGACCAAGTCTCTCCCCTGTCTCTCTCTCATCTCCCTGCTTCCTGAGGATCAGGATGTACCTCCAAGCTACTGCTCCAGCCCATGCCTGTCTGTCTCTCACCATGACAAGCATAGACAAACTATCTGCAACTGTCAAAGCCCCTAATTAAAAGCTTTCTTGGTCATGGTGTCTCTTCACAGCAGTGGAATAGTAACTAAGACACTGACCATGTGTTTTCAATAGATATCACAGAATTTATGTAAATGGAGGTGCCATCTGGCACAGGTGTAGAAGCAGGTGCTTGCAGAAAGATGCCATCAGAAATATCTGATCCGCTCTTTAAATTTATCTCAGCTAATGAGATAGGCAAAGATATTTGTCAATAGTTTTAGTATGTGTTTATTCATACAAATAAAAGTGACCATGTTTTTATGCTCATAACTCATGTTTACATATCTGTAAATAAATAAATAAATCTTTCAAGTCTTGGAGGATAATTCTATTATGAGTTGCCCATGAATTTAACATCTGCTTCACATAGGGAGAATATATACAATATGAAATGACCACTTCCTTAAATCTCTTCAAATTTAATATTTCAATACGATTCTAATCAACTTCTACATAATCTCCTGGGTGCCTATCATCTTCTGGTTGTTTTGTATAGTAGCTAGATGAACTAATAACCTTGGGCCATGCCTGTTCAGTTTAATAATGTGACAGTATGGTTGGTTTGCCTAAATTTCTTTGTCTGTGTCTGAGTATTTTTTTATTTTCATTAGGAGGTTTATCTAAGATTTTTATCTTATAGCAAACTTTTACTTATTTTTATTATTACGTGTTTCTAATACTTGTATCTTTTCAGTAGTAAGATTTTCTAAAGCTTGCATCTTATCAGTAATAGTTTTTCTTTTTTAACTTCTATTGATTCTTTGTGAATAGCACATCATACATCCCAATCCTGCACATCACCTTATCCTCTGCCTCTTTTCTCTGCCCTTGCAACCTCCCCCCAAACGAAACGATGTTTAAAAGAAAACCCAAAACAAAAACAAAACAGCTAAAAACAAAAATAGAAAATAAGCAAATAAACAACCAAAACAAAATCAAAAATAAACCAAATTTAAAAAATATAACTAAAAGGAGGAGAATTTCATCATGGAAGCTGTGCTGTGGCCTTTCAAGCCACAGATTACCCTTCAGTCCTTTTGCCTTCATTCACAAGTTTCATCGCTGTGAGTCATTGTCTGGTTCAAGGATGCTGGCATCTGCTATTGATAATGGGCTCTCATTTGGGCTCCTCTTGGATATCCTGTTGTTGTCCTGGGTAGTGCAGATGCTGCAGTTTTGGATCTGTAGGTTTGTCCCCTTCATGTGCTCCAACAGTTCATAGATGATGTGGTTGTTGGGTGGGTTCATAGCCTTGGTTCTGGGCCTTGGTATTAACTGAGTTGGTCTGCCCACCATTGTTCCCCAGTTTTCACCACCTTTGTGAGCTCTCCAGCATTTCTTCAGTCAGTCCACCCATTGCAACCTACAGAAAGTTACTGGGCCAGTTCTCTTTTTCTCAGACCTTCAGGTCCAGCTCACTTACACCACCAGGGCCAGCTGCACTCTCTTGCTCAGGCAAGGTGTAGGGCCCCCTCTTTTGATTGTTGGAGGGGGCATATAGAGCGAGGTATGGTCAGAGCTCCTGCTTTCCAGCCCTCAGGGCTGGCTCATGTGCATCTGCAAAACCAGGGTTAGCTCTAGTGTGCTGTCCTGACAGGGTGCAGGGTCTGTGGCTAATTCCTGTCAACTAGTTTCTGGCTCTGAACCCTGATGCAAGGTTGATATTATTAATACAGTCTCCAAGCTCACAGTGTCATCAAATATGCCACCACGAATAATGGCTCTAATATTAAGCCTGTTTAATTTATGAATAAGTTCCAATTATCTATATGTATAGTCTTATTTTATATTCTAGTATGTTTATTTTTTTTACTTTAAGGTTCACATATAAGATTGAACTACAATTTTCTTTCTTAAGAGAAAGTTTTTTAAAGTTATCATATCAATGCAATAATATTTTTAAATAGCATCTTAAATGTTATACTTCACCATATATAGAATGATACAACTCACAGCACAGGAATTTTTCTAGGACTTAAGAGTTGAGAATTCCTTTCATCCAAATTTTTTTATTACTTTATTTCAAAATGTTGATTGCATTTTATTAGTCTTACTTTCAATAAATTTTATTTATTAATTTCCAAAAAAACGATTACTAATGCTCTTCAAACAAGCTTTTAAAATTGTTTAAAATTTCTTTCCTTCCTGGGAATCTCTTACCCCAATAATTTTCTTACCTTGATTACTATACATATTTTTTTACTGAGTACACTAATCAAAGGTTTGTGATTTGTTTTTAGAAATTACAAATTATAATTTAATTATAAACACCATTTACTATCTGATGTTTCTTAAATACTGTCTTTCTTATTCTGCTTCTGGGATTTTTCCCCCACAATGTTTTCCCAGTTTTATATATTTGAAAATCACTTCAACAATTTTCCATAATTTTTCAATCTTATTGAAGAGTATGTTTCTTTGTAGTGCCCAAAGCTAAATAAACTGGGTAACAGAAAATAGTACTACATATTTTATATAGTTGAATTTTTGTGACATAAATTTACATGATGATTTTTTTTTCTTTCTCTGCCTGGAAGTAAGTAAAATAATTCGTTGATGTGAAGTGAAGTGAAACAGGCCCCCGGCTATGCCGAAACACAGATGGGCTGCCTGGTTATATTGGATTCATGGTCTGAGTTGATGAAAATAACTGGTCAGGTGCCTTTCTCAAGTAACAGGGTCCACTGAGATAAGAACTCAGATCGCAGGAGTCCAAAGTCTTAACCACTACAACACAGGAGCTGATACTAATTTGGGGATGTAGTATTTTCATATTCAGTGTTTGGAAATAGTATTTTAAGTAATATAATCATATTCACCTAAACTTTATTAGTATCATAAAATTTTCAGATGGGAAAATAGTCTGCATTTCAGATAACCCATAGGATTGCTTCACTCTTTTCTTCCATTTTATGTCACTTTTGTCTTTAGTGATTCTGTGTGAAGAGTTATTTTATGACTTTTAAGTAATTCATTTTACTTAAGATTATGTATCCTATACTCGGAGAGTATCACATGAATTGTGTGAGTGTGTGTGTGCATGCACATGTGTACACACATGTGTGTTTATACATAGAGAGACATATAAGATACATCATGTCATATATGGTATTGTTTTCACTATTCTGTATTGGTCCTGTCCCATCATATTTATATATCAATCTTTTTAAGGAATAGCTCATCAAAACTTTCAACATAATGGAATCCCACTAATTGCTTTCATGTCTGACTTTTGAATATGTTTCTAAAAGCTGTAATTCGCTTTTAGAACTCTTATGACTTTTGTCAAATCTATTTCCCTGTATTCATTTTGTACTTTATTATTTATCCTGATTCTGCATTTGTTGCATTTATTTCTCACATTTGACTCATATTGTTTCATTCTATTTTGTTTGACTTTCTTTGGGTCATGTGTGTAAGTAGATTTTTATTTGGGTGATTTTAGGTGACATATTTGATATTTTTCCTGCCCAGGGAATTGGTTGTGTTTTTGCAATAAGGGAGTAATTTGATCACAGATCCATAAACTAGTGCAAATTTATCTGTTTGCTTCAGGTATATGTTAAATTTCTTTTAATAGTTAAAGTATATTGAATATTTTTATCACTGGATATATTTTAACTCCCATAGCCTGCTTTCTTCTTACAGTGGACAACCATTGTTTTCTATTTGCTTTGAAACATCATTGCTCCAGTTTAGGCTTACTATACAGATACGGTGAACATTACAAGAACTGGTAGGCTGTATCATAACAGATAAACACAGGAAACACAGGTTCTTGTATTGAATTATTGAAGAGTTTTCTGTAATATAAAAGTCTTATACAGTGCAATACTGTCCATGCTTCAGCTGATTTAACTAAATGCTACAGAATAAACAAGAGTACACATGTCCAGATGCAGTTACTCCATAAGGCCTTGAACCAATGCTAAGTTTTGAGCTTCACCCATAACACCACAGGGAGCTCCCAGGATTCTAAATGATACCATCAAGATGTTTTTCCATTCCATTGGTCTAATTCTTTGTGAGTTTTATGGTTAAATATGAGATTCTGTCATTAAGATCAGCTGTGTTTGCTGAATACACACAGGGGGGAAGGATGGCTGAGAAGCAAACTAAGAACCACATATACTTTGAACCACATATGCTCTGTACCACAAGCATGGCATGAGACCAAAAGTTACTGTTCTCTAAAGCAGCCTACATGGCTATTTTATTGTGGTGCAGGGTTTCGACTTATACATTGACTGAAATGTAAAACTATTGTACTACTAAACCCGACTGTGTACTTAATGGATTTGAGGAGCACATAGATTATTAAAGCACACGTATAAAGATGTCTATGGGAGGGTTTATAAAGATGATTAATAAGGGGAAAGACCAGCCCTCAGAGGTGGTAGCTTTACTACCAACATCATTAAGCTCCTCCCAACATCAGGAAGAATAAAACCTTGGAAATTGAACAGAATTATCCTTTCTGGATTTGGTCACAGTAGTAATTTTGTCACAGTGTTCTGAAGTCTGAGCAAGACAGCATTGAACATTACTTAATAATACTATTTGGTAATACATATTAAAAATAGGAACACATACGACTAATAATCTATTGTTAGCTAGAACCACCTTACTGACAAATCTTTCATATGCCTAAGTCGTGCCATTATTTTCTACTTTCTATGACATACTTGTTAAAACATTTCAAAATTTCTCTATAAAATGTTAGTGAATAATTTCTTAACCTAAAACTAAAGAAAGTCTATCTAGAACACGCACTATGATATCTGTGTATCTAGAAGAGTTGACTCGCTGAATACAGGGATTTCCTTTTGTAGTGAAATAATCCTGTTGTACACTGTAAAGATTTATCTCTCAAATTGGTTTAATAAACTTCTGATTGGCCGTTAGACCGGTAGAAAGTATAGGCAGGGCAACCAAACTAAAGCTGCTGGGTTGAGGAAGGACAGAGTCAGAAGAGTCTCAAAGAGATGAAAAGAAGCAAGGTGGGCATGCCATACTGATAAAAGGTACTAAGCCACATGGCAAAGCATAGATAAGAAATATGTGTTAATTTAAGTGTTAGAGTTAGCTAGTAACAAGTCTGAGCTATTGGCCAAGCATTTGCAATTAATATTAAGCTTCTGTGTCAGTTATTTGGGAATTGGTGGGCTGATGTGGGATTCCCCTCTGTAAACTGGGAATATGTTTTATTAGCATTGGTTAATAAGAAGCTGTCTTGCGTGTTGCATGGCAGAATAGAGCTAAGTGGGAAAAACTAAACTGAATGCTGGGAGAAAGAAGGCAGAATCAGAAGAAGTCATGTAGTTGCTCACAGGAGACAGACACCTCCACAGGAGCCCACAAGAAACTTGCTGGTAAGTCACAGTCATGTGGAAATATGTAGACTAATAGAAATTGGTTAATTTAAGATATATGAGTTAACCAGAAATACTCTTAAGCTATTGGCCAAGCAGTGATGTAATTAATGCAGATTTCTGTGTGATTATTTCAAATCAGGTGGTCGGGAAATGAACTAGCAATCTCTGCCAACAGTGGAATGGACTGAAACTTTTGCCTACATCACTTCTCATGTCTAACAATTAATTCTAATTCCACAGAAAGGGTAAAGGGGCGTAGATACTGCATACTAATGATGTCTGGTGAATATTTTAAAGAAATCTCAAGTTGTAGATCAGTCATATCTTTTTTTTCCATTTTATTGAAAACCTTTTGACAGGATGTACTGCTATATATAGTATTTGTCTTGACTTAGTAACTACTTTAACATTGTTGGTAGTCATATTCCTAAGTGGGAAAGTGTTTAACACCATAGCTGAACATGTCATAAGACAGAAACTGAAAAAGAAAATCAATTTAGATTTAGTAACAACCATGAAAAATCATCATCTATGAAAGGCAGCAACATTCCTGAAAGTTAATTGTAAATATGAAATAAGTGTAGACATGGAAAAACAGTATATAAAAATCACACATGAAAGATATATAATAGATCTTGCAGCCCAGATTCCAAAATGTCAATATTAGGAGTATAAGAAAAAGAATTCTAAAATGTAATCTAAGGTACCATTCATTAGGTTGTCATAGATGTGGACTAGAATTCTTCCAACTAAAAAGTAATTAGAAAGCAAATTGCAATTCTGTGATCCCACTCAGAGCACCTAGGGCTGGTGTTGGTGGATAGCTGGAAATGTCACTGGAGCTTTCCCCCAGGGGAAAGGGATAACAGCTTCAATCAAGCATGCCATGTCCTGTGATCTTTGTCATAAGGGTGGATGATTTACTTTTGGTGACACAAATCAGATCTCTCAAAAGTCAAAAAATGCTGGTTGTTCCTGAGAAAGATGATTTTGGCCAAGAAATTCATTCAAAGCGCTCTTACAAACAGGATCTCCATTTCATAATGCCCTTTTGTGAGTTGTCATGTTTTAGAGAGTGGCTTTTGTTACACTGAACATATGTCACATGAAGAAGAGAGTTGTCAAAATATCTTGCTAAGGAAAGTTGGGAAATTTAATAATGACCTGAGTATTCTGTCATAGTATTTATTCTCTGATATTATCAAGTATGACGATGTTTTTAATCTTCAGCTATATCCAAATATCAGTTCAGTGGGCAGGTTACCAAGGTATTTAAACGAAGAAGTAAACATCACAGTATGTGTATGATTTTATTTTTGGTGGTTTGCCATTTGCCTTCCCTCAAATATCTTTGCCACCATAAATCTTTCAAGACTCATAAACTCACTTTTCAAAGTCTCTCTGTAGGGCTAGCGATGGAACTCTGTAGGAAAAAGGACCTAACTTAGCATGCACAAAGCCCTGGGTTTGTCCTCCTACTCATAGTCAGCTGACATTGTGGTAAAAACTGTAACATGGCACTGGTAAGGTAGAGACAGGAAACTTGAAAATTTGAGGATTATTTTCAACCTATATAGAAAGTTTGTGGTCAGCAAGGAACATTAGACACCAAGTAGTAAATGAAAAGGTAGTATAATTTGCATGCATACATGTATAAAAACACACATGCATATGTCTGTACATGTCTGTGTATCTGTGTAGGCTCGTGTGTGTGTGTGTGTGTGTGTGTCTATCTAAAATCTACCTGTCACCTATAATCTACCTATTGATCTTCATATTCAATATCAGTCTACTTTTCCTTTTCTTGTCTTCTTTAAGAATCAAGGGCTAGAATTCAGCTTCGTTGATATAAGTCTTCCCAGTTTGGAATTTGCCATCTAATCACGTTTTCCCAACCTATTTCCCCATCTTTAGCCCTAAATCTCAGTGTTGTACTTCAGGATTGATCTATAGCAGTGTTTCTAACAACCTTTGGGTCATGAGCCCTTTGGGTGTCAAAGGACCCCTTCACAGGGGCTGCATATCAGATATCTTGTAAACAAACTATTTACATTATGATTCACAACAGTAGCGAAAATTACAGTTTGGCGTATCAATGAAATAATTTCATGGTTAGCAGTTTACCACACATGAGGAACTGAGTTATGGGTTCACAGCACTGGGTGTGTTGAGAACCACTGATTTACTAGAACAGACAGTAACAGTCTCAGCAAGAATTTGGACTGGCAGTCCTGAAAACAAAGCCTCACTCTGCATCTCTCATTTGGCATGATTAATTGTATTCTGCAAAGATGCAGTCTGCAGGAAGTAGCGTGGGAAGATGGAAAGAAAGGAAAACCCATTTTACAAAGCATTCAAAACCTTGATTTCAGAGTCAGATCACCATATGCAGTTGGCTCTGCAGCCTTGAAATTTTTACTCAGTATATACTAAAACTCTGTTTTATATTTATAATCAGAGGGAAAGTTTCCTAATCAAGCTTATGATTATTGCAGTGTCCTAGTGAAGAATGAACAACTTAAAAAAAAGAAAAAGAAATTCTTTGGCACATAAAATTGATTCTTTACATGCAATTTACTAATGATAATTTAAATAGAATTATATTGACCTCAAATATCTAATCTAAATAAGAAAAAATCATGAATAAATATAGTTTTTTTAAAATTAGCTCTTGCAGAGCAAATAAACCAATTGTCCAGAATTACATTTCTCAGATTTTTAGACTTCTTTATGATGTCATCATCTACTCTTGATAGCTTTATATAGAATTGAGATTTTTCATTGCCCTGATAAAACACCCTGAGAAAAGCACCTTGGGAGGGGGTGGGTTATTTTCACTCATAGTTCCAAGGTGCACTCCGTCATGGCAAGGTAGCCATAGATCGAAAACTTGAGGCATCTGGTCAAATTACATCCACAGCAAAGGAAGAAAAAGAGCAGTGAATACGGTTGTGCATTTGGATTTCTCCTCTGTATTCTGCCCAGGACACTACCCACTGAATAGGCAGAACCTATAGTTAAGGTGAATCTTCCCACCTTAATGAACCAATTATAAACAGTCATTCAGAGGCAAGGGTTCAGTGACATCTCTCTTAGATAATTCTAGATCCTTTCTGGTTAGTAATGAATATTACTCATCTCAACACTAACTCTTAACATCCAAACATGTCACTTTTAAGCCAAAATAATTCATGTCTTATCCTCCAAGTCTTATGACCTGATACAATGCCAAAATACATACAATCACACTTTAGATATGCTATAATGGGCCAGAGAGATAGCTCAGTAAAAAAATCATTCCCTGAGAAAGCTTGAGGTATTCTACTAGTTAGGCTTCCATTCTTGTGCTATACTACCCTGGCCAAGACTTACAGAAGTAAGGGGTTTATTTGCATTTATAATTTCAGAGGGAGAGGATCCCATTAGCATCCCAGCAGGAACACATGGCAGTGGGTAGGTGTGACGGCTAGATGAGAAGCTGAAGGCTCATCTCTTCAAACACAAGAACAAAGCAACGAGGATGTACTAGGAATGGTGAAAGACTTTGAAACCCCAAAGCCCACTGCCATCACATATTTCTTCCAGCAAGACCACACCTCCTAAACCTAATAAACAGTACCACCAATTAGGGATTTGATATGTAAATGCATGAGACTATGGCGGACTTTTTATTCAAACCACCACAGTACCTGAATTTGGATTTTCATAACACACACAAATGTCAAGTGGACATACTATTCTTGTAGTTTCAGCCTTGTATGGTTGAGATGAGATCACCAGAGCAAGGTGGTTAGGAAGACTAGGCACACTGGCATGCTCTGAGTCTAAGAGATCCTGTCTCATGATATAAGGAAGAAGAATGATTAAGGTTAATTACCAACAAAAAGGCAGACTCAAATATTCTTGGTAGGAGCAGCATCTGTAGGGAAGCAATCTTCTGGCTGTAAATACGGGAGAATGAAAGCTAGGGTGGATATTTTCTGCACACACTATCATCATCCATATATGGACCAGAGGCAGGCTTTGTCATCTGTCTGAGCTTCAACCATAGGTCTGAGACACTGGAGGCATTTATGTAGCTGTGTCCATGTCAAATAATACACATTCCTTCAGGTCTTGCCTCACTCCCTACAGACCTGGCACCTTCAATACCCTCATGTCTCCATTACAACTTAGGCTTCATTTTCACAGCTTCACAGTGTTCTTCGAAGTCTTTCTTTCAGGGACTCCAATCCTGACATGCACAGCCTGCATTTGGCAGCTCTCTAAATCCATGCAGCGAAATTCTCTCACCCCATCAATCACGTATCTTATGTGGGTGCAAAGCCAGTGCCACACAGACTATGTTGCCGAATTATGTTACCATCAGAACATTGAGACTACTTGGACCATAGCTGTAGTGATTTCCTCATGCATCGAAGGCAGTGTCTACAAAATCACATCCTTCAACAGCCAGTTTTGAGTAGAGAAGCCCTTATTCATCATCCTCAGTTCAAGGGTTTTCCTTTAAAATGAATTTATATTTTCATGAGCTAGAGACGTTGGTAGACAGGACTGTCCCTTAAGAGCATCTTTTTTTTTGCTGAGAGAATAAGCTTTCCCAATGAAGAAAGTAAAGTTTCTCTTTATCAACTACATACGCTTTAGTGCCTGCATTGTTTTCTCCATAAATTTAAACTTGCTCGTGCAACTATCCTTACTGGAAATTCTTTAAATGTTTCATGACACACACTTTGAATGGCTCCAGTAATGCCTCTGACTAAGTCAGTGAAGGAACAGAGACAAGTCAAACACACAGGTACAGACAGAAAAGGCTGGGTATGGGTGAACACTCTGGTGGTGAAGCCACAGCACCCCAAAATCTCAGTGTGCTTATCATATAGAGTTGAACCGAGGTGGTTGACAGCAAACAGTTCAATAAGAAGATAGGGTATTACACAGAGGCAAAAAGGAAAGCAAGGTTTATAGTACCCAGCTGGATCAAAGACAGTGGCTTAGCTCATCTTGAAAGAAGCATTCTGTGTAAGGAAACATTCTTTAAACTATAAAAAGCCACGAGAAGCAAGCTGTAGTCATCATTTCCTCACAACTATTAACATCCACACAATGATCACAGGGAAAATTGTTGTTTTCCCATGGGTTAGAGGCTATGACCTAGACCAGGCCTGTGTCAAATGTACACATGAACATAGCATTTCACTCACTCAGGACATCCTACGGTTTTATTCATTCTATCTCACTGTAGGACTGCATATGGGCACGGAGAAACAGCCATGCCATGGCTGAATCCTATGCTGTCTTAACATTCACGGTTAAAGTAATCTATCCATTACATTTGTTTTTCATTTAGCCTCATTCAAGTTCTCAGGACACGTAATGCAGTCAGATTCTTTATGAAAATATAGCATGAAAGGCCTGAAAATCAGTCCTTGAAGAGTCTTTTTTTCCCTCTGAAATATCACGAGTTGGGCATCTTCCATATTAATGATTTTTCTCTTGCTCTGATAAGAAACCTTGATAAAGGTAAGTTAAAAAAGATAATGTTTTGTGGCTTCTGGTTCCCGATGAAGAGTGCTTAATGGTGGTTAAGGCATGCCAGCAAGCAGCTGAAGCAGGAATCTGAGATCACATTTTCAACCATGATCACAAGGAACAGAGAGCAAAAATATGACCTCTCAGATTTCATCCCCAGTCCTTTACTTCTTCCAACAAGACTGCATAACCACTCCAAAACCACCATCAACCGAGACCAAGTATTCAAACGTCCTAAATTGGGTGGCAGGGGACATTTCTCTTTCAAACAACCGCATCTATTATCCTTGTTACCCGCCTTATCCTCTAGGTCCCTGCAGGATGCACCCCTCAAGACTTGAGTAGTCTTCAGGGAGTTTTCTACTATAGGCTTCCAAACTCATGGAGATAACAGAGGTAGGAGCTGGAGGCAGCTAGTGACTTAGCATCCACACTGAGGAAACATTAATCAGTGGCAAAGTTCGGCTTTCTTCCACTTTTTATTCAGCCTAAGATCACAGCCCAAGGAGAAATGCCACACACACACACACACACACACACACAAACACACACACACACACAAACACACACACAATTATGGTGAGTCTTTCTGCTGTAATTAGCATAATCTAGATGATGCTTCAGAGATATATCGCCTAGGCAATTTTAGATGCTGTCAAATTGTCAATCAAGATGAAACGTTACAGTATAGTCTGACTTTCATCATTTTACTGAAAATATTCTAGTGAGTTAAGTGAATTCTCTTCAATGGTGTATGTGTCATGCTCAAATCCTATATAATTACTTGGATATTCACGTAAATCCCTTTATGGGAAAGAGGTTAATACAATTCTTAACACACAATATTAAAGGAGAAATATCATCATAAGATACCTACAGAAATCAGCAAATATTCACTTTCCAATTCTCTAACATTATAATTAAAACACTGATTTATCTTGTATTATGATATAATTTTATGAAATTAAATAGCCTTGTTTTATAATAAAGTAAAATTAAACCCAAACAAAATATAATTTGAACTAACATGCCATGTTATGACTATATTGATATTTTAAAACTGAACATCTTAGAATAAAATACAGCCTATGTGGAACTTAATATGAGGAAGGAGTCAGTACAATAAACAACTTCTCTTCATTTATTCTATTTTTTCTCCCTCCTGCCTGCACCCTGTGTGTATGCTTCTGAGTTGAGTGGGAAAATGCTTTGCTCAGCATATAGTGCTAAAGGCCACATGCATCTGATTGGAAAATATTCTTCAAATGACAAAACATATTGCAAACTAATTTACTTTGTTTGAGGTGAACAATATCTTTGTTTTCCTAGGACATTTTGTGAAATGTTATTTTTAGATTGATGTATCTTCAGAGAAACGAAATCAGAGGATAAAATGGGAAATGCCTCCTCAGTAGTTTTGTGTGGAGTTCAGTAATAAGGACTATTTTTACAACTTTGGTACAAACTAGACAAAAGGAGATAAAGGTGTTGGAGAAGACTAAACAATGACCACACTGAGTCGGGATGCAGGTAAATAGGAGAAGAGCTGAGTTTGCAAGAATTGTGGCCAGCTCTATAGACAACACTAGAAGTACAAAATCATTAGTTAATATCTAGAAAAATGTAAATATGCTTTCAAAATGACCCTGGAAAGATACAACTGTTGAAGTGTGAAATTGTTATCCCTTTCATTTAAAAACAATACCTGATGTAGGATTCCCCTCTGTATGCTGTGATTATCATTGGTAAATAAAGAAACTGCCTTGGCCTGTTGATAGGACAGAACTTAGGTAGGTGGGCAAAACTAAACTGAATGATGAGAGAAAGAAGGACGGAGTCAGAGAGAAGCCATGTAGCTCTGCTGGAGCTGGACGGAACTACCACCTGGAAATACACAGATTAATAGAAATAGGTTAAATTAATATGTAAGAATTAGCCAATAAGAATATACACCTATCCCAGGTTCAAGAAGAGGTTCCCAGATTGTTCCCTGGGCAGTAGAGAAGAGGGTGCCTGAACTGGCCTTGGCCATAACCATACTGATGAATATTTTTCATATCACCATAGAACCTTCATCTGGTGATGGATGGAGATAAAGACAGAGACACACATTGGAACACTGGACTTAACTCCCTCGGTCCAAATGAGAAGCAGAAGGAGGGAGAACGTGAGCAAGGAAGGCAGGATCAGAGGGAAACTTCATTCGACGATAGATGGAGATTGAGACAGAGACCCACACTGGAGCACTGGACTGAGACCCCGAGGTCCAAATGAGGAGCAGAAGGAGGGAGAACATTAACAAGGAAGCCAGGACCACCAGGGGTGCGTTCACCCACTGATACAAGGGGACTGATCTGATGAGAGCTCACCAAGGCCAGCTGGACTGGGATTGAACGAGCATGTGATCAAACCAGATTCTCTGAATGTGGCTGACATGGGGGCTGTCTGAGTAGCCATTGAGAATGGCACTGGGACTTGTTTCGTCTGCATGTACTGGCTTTTTGGGATTCTAGTCTGTTTGGATGCTCACCTTCCTAGACCTGGAGGGAGGGGGGAGGAACTTGAACTTCCCACAGGGCAGGAAACCCTGATTGCTCTTAGGACTGGAGAGGGAAGAGGAGAGTGAGTGGGGGGAATGGGAGGGTATTGGGAGGAGGGGAGGAAGTGGAAATTTTTATAAATTAATAAAAAAAGAAATTATATTCCTACCCCCCCAAAAGAAAAGAATCTACACCTAATGGGACAAGCAGTGATTTAATTAACACAGTTTCTGTGTGATTATTTCGAGGCTAAGAGACCTGGAACTAACAAGCAACTCTCTCCTCCAACAAATACTTAAGTGAAAATCACATAGTTGAAGACATACAAAGATTAGGTTGCCATAGTAGCCAAACCAACCAGCAAACAAGCACAAATCTTGGGAGACAGACAATGGACATAGTTGTTTTCAGGTTTTCTATTTCCTCATGTGGTGTTCTATCCACAGGTGCTGACTCTGGGGTCTTAAACTTGTTTATTGGTCATTGTCTAGAAAGCGACATGGTTCCTCACACAAAGGGAAGATATGATTCATTCACAAACACAAATTCACATGCATATTATAAGGCAGAAAGAAGGAAGAATGTAAAGAGGATGGAAAGCTCAAATAACTGAGAAAAACAAATGTTGAGCCTAGGTGAATGACTTGGTATTTAAGAGTTTGTACGACTCTTGCAAAAGACTGGAGTTTGGTTCCCAGCACCCACAGTTGGTTACTCACAAATTTATGGAAGTATTGGTCTATCTTTGTTCATGCTTATCACCTTAAGGAATGTTTCTTCACTATTCCAATTCTATGCTAATTTCAAAACACAAACAAATCCTTAGGACCAGATCTTAGTGGAATCTTTCTTAATGCATGTATGACAGTGTGTGTGTGTGTGTGTATGTGTGTGTGTGTGTGTGTATTTGTCCATGTCTTTATGTGTGGGCAGGCATGTGTAGAGACTAGATGTCAGCATTGGGGTTTGCACATCACTCTCCACCTTAGTTATTGACTGGCTCATTGTTTGGGCTGGAGTGGTTAGGCAGCAAGCCCTTGGGATATTCCTGTTGCATTCCCTCAGCACTGAGGTGACAGGGACAAACCTCCATACCCAACTTTTATATAGGTTCTAGAAATCTAAATTCAGGCCAATAAATATGAATGGCAAACACTTTACCTCCTAAATCTATTTTAATATATTTCAAAAGGTAATTATGCACATTCCATGATGATTTGCTGCACTGAGGGGAAAGCTCTCTGTGTAAGTTTGAACCAAGTTTATTAATGTCCATGAACAATGACATTCAAAACAAAATTGACTGTCAAAATTGCAAACTATCCAGTGTCCTAAGAACCCATGAGCATAAATACTAAGAGGTTTCCTAAAGTAGTTGAACAACTAGACCCAGTACATGTAAACTCAAAAGATACATGTAAAATGACTTAAGTAGTTCAGAATGCCTAAGGAACCAGTGCTGCAGGCTTACACTGAAGTTCTGTTCAATCACCACTGGCAAATAGGAAACCAGTGCACCAAAGTTCCTAAAATGATTATAGCATCAAGTAGTACTGAGAATATAAATGGGTGAAAAACTGCCTTATATATCTAAAAATTTATTAAAATTATCACAAGTAATATATATTCTGCCTACATTCAAATCTCTCTCAAAAGCTGTTAGTAGTATATGCTGACTAGATTCAGTGCATAATTAACTGTTCGTTTGATGAGGAACATTGGATGGCTTTTCTCAAGCTCCTACTTGAAGTAAACAAAGCTTCTATTATTTTATTTTTAATATAGGCAAATATATTTAAGATCTGACCTAAGTGGGTCTTTTGACTATTGTTTGAGGAAATTCAGAATTCCAGAAAAAAGATCTCAAAAGTTGTCTATTTAGAAACATAACTAACAACAGAAAATGTGAGATGCCAACCTCAGCCTAGTAATATAAACACATTGGTTTATGTATATTGACTAGCAAAGTGGATTTATAGGTTGCTATGGAAACAGAAGCAGCATGTAAAATATGGCCAAAATTGTTAACTAGATCCAATGTGAAAATTAGCCATGTTTTCACCCTTCCCTAAAATGGCAACTTAGAGGAAGCTGAAACAGACCAGTTATGCTAGGAACTACTCTCCTGTATGTCAGTGATTTCTAATTCTACTTTAAGTGGTTTGAATAAAAAAATGGTTCCCATAGGCCCATAGGGAGTGGCACTATTAGGAGGTGTGACCTTGTTGAAGTAGGTGTGGCTTTGTTAGAGGAAGTGTGTCACTAGGGGCTAGGCTTTCAGATTTCATAAGCTCAAGCCAGGCCGAGAGGCTGACTGCATTTTCCTGTTGCCTGTTGATCCAGATGTGGAACGCACAGCTCCTTCTCCAGCACCATGTCTGGATTCTGTAAAGCTTCTCATCATGATGATAATAGGCTAAACCTCTGGAACTGCAAGCCAGCCCCAATTAAATATTTTGCTTTATAAAGTTGTTTGCCGTGGTCATAGTGTTTCTTCACAGCAATAAAACCTTGAGACAGACACAGAGGAAACTGTCTACATATTTTTCAGGTTGCCTTTTCACTTCGATGCAAGGTTTGATTTTTGCCTGTCTGCACTCTAATTTCCTGACAGAAACAAGATTTCTTCTTTCTCAGGTTGACCTATATAGAGTGCAATCTGTGGGTGAGAAAAAAATCTGAAGTGTGAAGATGTCTCGTTCTTTTAATACTATCTCTAAAATACCTTCCTAGGGGAGAGTACTTTCGCCGATATATAATACAATACATGTGACAACAATGAAAAACTGAAAATAACCTAAACATTCAAGAGCTGGTATCTGGCTGGGAATCACAGGGTTTCTATTCAATCAAAAAATAGACACATTTGTATCGACAGCAAAATTTGCCTTCGTAGAAATATTTAAAGGAGAAAATACGCTTAAAATAAATTTTGTGCATATATTGCTGAGAATACAAAATAATAAAGAGCTAATATATACAGAAGAGATAAAGCAATGAACATACAACATGCAAAGTTGTTTACACATTGCTCATACAACTGTCAAAGTGTGAGGACTGCAATCACCTCTATGGGAACACTGCAGAGCAAAGAATAAGATATTTCTAAGCTTCTAAAGAAAAACAATGAACAACCTCATTGAAAATGGACTTGTTATTCTGCCATCAAAACAGAAATTGCTAAATTAAAAATTTAAAACTAAATACAGCTACACAAATATATAAATCAAATGCTTTAGGGGCATAGGCAGGAGGCTGTCCACACATTTGAGCCAAACCTGGTTTTTCTAGTGAGTTCCAGGCCATCCTGGGTTTCAAAGTAAGACTTTGTCTTACATAAATAAATAAACACAGTTTAAAAAGCATTTGATCTTTTCATATCAAATATAACTCGTTCAAGAATTCTCACTTTCTTAAGAAAATATCCCTATTCTTCCATCTTTCCAATTATTTAACAAAAGTATTTAATTTCCTTATAATATTATAATTTAGAGTATATTTGTAAAAAAATCACTACATTTATGATGACGGAATTTACAAAGCTGTTTCTCATGTTTTTTACATGTGCCTGGGATACCATTTTATTCTGACTACAGAACTGTTTATTGAGAACAGGTCCTCTGTATTGAATAAAATAGGCATCTCTACTCGCTAACTGTCTAGTGTAATAAATATGCCTATGGAGATGGAAAGGGGTCTTTGGTTGATATTATCAATTGCTCCTCTCTAAGCATCTCTTGGAGTCCAAATTCTAAGAAAAGCCTTCAGACTTATATGCCACAGTCCCTGACCTCAAGACGACTTGACCTTAGAGGAACTTGAAAAGGATCAGCTTTATCAATGGTAAGTCCAAGCAGCTTGCAGGAGCGCCAAAATGAACTCAGTTAGTAGTAGAACTGGTGTTAATTAAAAGCCTGACCTTTCCTTCTATCCTGTTTCTATTCTACAAGGCTTGAAAATATTCTGTGAGGTTTACAAATTAACTGTGTGTTGTGAACCTAAGGAAGAATTCTTTTTACTATAAATGAGCAAAGGAAGTTTAAATCAAAAGAGACATAAATAAATCTGCAAACAAAAGGACAAACAATCTTAAACAAAGGTGTATCTGCTTAAAATTCAATAAGCTTCGGAATTGGTTAATCTTGACTGTCAACATGATGGGATTTAGAATCATGAAGAAAGCATCTTTGGGCATGTTTGAGAAGGGTTAACTGCATTTGGCTAATTGAGGTATGAAGACTAACCCTAGATGTAGGTAGTGTGATTCATGGGTAGGAGTCTCTAATTGACTGAAAAAATAAAGTGACTGAGCACAAAGATTCATTTCTTCCTGAGTCCTGACTACGGATGACATTGGCCCAGTTCTCTGTTCTACAACCCAAGACCAACCATGTACCTTGGAACTGTCAATCAAAACAAATCCTTGGTCTGTGGGCTATTTCTGTCCATATCGTCCTGCAACAATTAGACAAGTAGGTGTCTATTTAATGGCAGAGATGGCAGAGAAGAACCCCATTCACAAAGGAGAAAGGTAAACTGAAGTGTGATAATGTAATCTCAGAAAATATTTGTAAAAGTTTCTTTCTATCTTCTGTCTGAATGTAAATCACAATATAATTGAAATAAAACAGAAGAGAAGATTGACTTGTTTAGCATTTCCTGGGAATTCTGTAGTTCTCTATTGAAAATAATACATCTTTAAAAATACATCCATTTTTGTAAATTCATATGCCTTAGATTTTCATGAGCAAAAAGGGGCAATTTTGTCTGTGTGTTGTGCTCAGAAAGGGTCATTCTTACAGAATGTCTCAGCAAAGCAGTAGGGTGTTCAATTATATATAGTTAAAAATAATTTCAAACCCTGAAATTATGTTTCAAATAAATTTGATTTGCATCTTATTCCATGATTTTAAGTATTTGCTTTGCATTGAGACTTAATTGCAGACACTAGTGCTTAAGTGCATCGACTTTCTAAATTCATCAGGCCCCTTCCAACACACAACCTTCTGAAAAGCTCATCCCCTTCTCCAGTTTGTCCCTGAAATGTGGGAAGAATGAAGGGACTGTAAACCCTCTCTTCTGACCTGTCATCTAAATTCCTGTTACGTTTTGAAGGGATGATGGTATAAAATCATCACACTTGCCATGACTACGGTAGTTTGAAACAATAATTACAGAGAATCAAATCATAATTACAAAGATGTGCATTTTAATTCTCCCAGTCATCAGTGTTCTGACGAGCACAGTCCAGCCATGTGAAATCCAGATGGAAGTGATAAGGGTTATTAGAGTGTGAAACATGAACACAGAATGTAGAGAAGTCCTATGTATGAAAAGATAAGAAATAGCTAACTTAGCTCAAATTTCTGAAACATAGGATTAAGAAAGGGGGGGGACGGAAGTAGAGACAAATGGTTCACTGTGCTCTAACTTCTCTCAGTGAGTGAAATAGATAGAGATGAAGGCTAACGACAAAACAGATATGTTGCCCATGCCACCTGGACTGGGTCATACTCTATGACCGACTCTCTGTCATAGAGTAGCAGGGAGAAGTAGTTTCCTGTGGGCAGGCTGTGAAAAACCTGATTAAGCTCCGCAGAATGGGAGATGGTTAATTTAACAGACCAATTAATGGAAGTTACTTGATAAGTATTTTTGAAGGTCAATCAATGTTTCGCATCTGACCCAGTCAACACAAGAAGAAAGGTGTTCTCCCTGTAGCGATATTTCATTTGTATTTTAATAATTAAAACTTTCCTGAAGTTCAGAGAGTAAAACAACCACACTGATCAGTTTTATAGATCAATCAGTGATGACACACGCCTTTAATCCCAGTAGACACACAAGTTTGTCATAGAAAGCAGACAGTAGTGGTGGTGCATGTCTTTAATCCCAGCACTAGAGAGGAATATAAAATAGGAGGAGACAGTTCTCACACACAACCTTACTCTGAGATTCATGGAGGCAAGATCGCTATCTTGGTCTGTGGTCGAGGTAAGAACCAATGACTCACTGCTTTGTTTTTCTGATCTTTAGGTTGAACCACAATATCTGTCTTGGTGTTTTTATTATTTATGCTACACCTTCCCACTCTAGTTGAACATCATCTAATCTTGGAAGGAAGGAATAAAGCAAATAGCAGAAGAGGGAGATATTCACTTATAATATACTTTCCTCATATTGGCAAAGGGTAGATCATGCCTTCAGATTGTAGGTTTTACCAACCCCTATATGATTCTAAGGTTTTCAAAACAGACTAAACTATTACATGGGTTCTACTGTGCATGTAGCTTGATAGTGTTGTGTTAGGAACTTTAGGCCTCCTTAACGTTTTCCCTTCACCTCTTTCATGCCTCCTTCCCTCTACCCTCTTCCCTTGAATCTCCTTTTCATCACCACCATGGCTCTTTACTAGTTTATTAGCTTCTATAGGAATGTTAACAAAAACATATTTAGACAGCATCTCAAATCTAGCATCCACAAATGAGTAGAAATTTATGATATTTGCAATTCTGAATTTGTGTTCTATCATACAGTTTAGCTGATAATATAATAACTTCAATTTTCTTTATAACTGACTAATATATGACTGGGTAAAGTGCCACATTTTCAATCTATGCTGCATCCATTTTTGACTATTATGAAGAAAGCATCCATGAATGTGGATGAGCAAGTATTTCTGTATAAGAATATCAAGTCCTTTGAGACTATGCCAAGGAGTTGTATAACTTTCTACATGGTAGATTCAATTCTAGCTTGTTTGTTTGTTTTGTGAAGCATGATTAATAACAACTCAGAAACAGATATTGGGGTTCAACCTGAAGATCTGAAAAGCAAAGCAGCCAGCCAATGACTCTTACCTTGACCTCAGTCTGAAATGGCGATCCTGCCTCCAAGAATCTCAGAATAAGACTGTGTCTGAGGACTGTCTCCACCTATTTTATAATCCTCTCTAGTTCTGGGATTAAGGGTGTGTACCACTACCGCCTGGATTCTGTGGCAAGCTAGTGTGGCTACTGGGATTAAAGGTGTGTGTTATTGCTGCCTGGTCTGTAAGGCTGTCCAGTGTGGCTGCTTACTTTCCTGATCCCCAGGACAGACTACTAAGGTATGATTTCCCTCTTTGTGAATGGAGCCTAGGGCCAGAGCCTCTGTCTCAACGCTTCCTGTAAGTCATGGCATGATTAAGGTGTCCTTTCCCACTAGCTCGAGTCAGATCTTGTCCTGTGTTTGTTTGGACTTTTTGCTGTATCTGTAGATTGTGCTGTAAGATATACTATCCTTCATGTCTGCAGACTTTACCCAGAAACAGATATGGTCCCTACCCTTAGTACACAGCTTCTGCCTGAGCAGCAACAAGATGCAGAACCTTCTTTGTGCTTGTGGGCCTAGTTCACATTCTGGTCTGCACCCAGACCTCAGCCTGGAATGGGGGGACTTCCTGTGCTGCTTCAGACCAAACCTGGAATTTGGGTGGAGCTCCTGAGAGATGGTGGTTGTTTTAACACCTGTGGTAACCAGGTATCAAATCTAGTTCGTGCCCTGAATCCACAGATTCCACCAAAGCCACTGAGACATGAAGAACCTACTCTACTCATGAGGGCATAACCCAAGTAAGACCAGCTACCCATCTGGGGATCCCTGCTTCTCAAGCTGGTATTGCGTATAGAACACCAGTACCAAAGATATTTAGCCCATGCAGGCAATTTTAAGAAGAATCATTCCAAATGCATACTACAAAAGGAAAATTTCAGGTAAAAATATAGAAGGAATATGAACATATTAACAAGCAAATAGCAGTAAGTCAGCAAGCATTCGATATAAATTATGTATACTTACAAATCAATTAAAATAAATGTAATTATTTTCCTTCTCATCAAAAAATAAAATGCAAGATATATGTTCACAACCATTTTGGTAGAAGCTAGGTTTCAACTTGCAAAATTGTGTAACTTTAGCAAAAGTTAATTTTGCAATACATACAAATGCTTCCACTGTGAATAAATTTGTCTCAGCTTTTTTGTATCAACAACCATATCCTACGGTGACACCATACAAGTTGTTTGTGTATGAATATGCACATAAAGCATATATCCATTTATAATAATTATCTCTGCAATCCTGCCATGATATGAACTATCATATAATATATATTACAAAATGTATATGCTGAACATTCTACAACTTTAAAATAGATTCATTTAATGTGATAAATGGCATAATAAACTACCAAGATTTATATTTTAATGAAAAAAGACCATATGAAATAATTAGTATAATGCAATTATCTTATAGCTATGCATATTGACAGAGGAAACTCATATTACATTCATAGAGTATTATGCTGACTTGTGGGATTGTGTTGACTTAGAACATTTTATAGTGCTTTTAAGTGTATAGAGCTTTGAAAAACAATTGTAGTAAGTAAAAACGAACAAGAAATAAAGACTACAAGCCCTTGAGAAATATTGTCTAATAAGTATGAAAATATTATACCTCAAAAATAGACATAAGATTATATTACAAGAAAACATGACAGAGAATTTATTTTTTCCCTTTATGATTTTATTAGAATAAAACTGAGTATAAAAATATCAAGGTTGTTACAGAGTTCAGTGCTGTTTGTGATGCAAACAGTACTTCACTAGCAGCTAATTTTCTATTTGAAAATTTAAAGTAAAATCTGAATTTTCATGTCACCTGATCTAGCAAATTTACTGCTAGGAAGTTATCCCAGCCATCATTTCATGATGTGCAAAACTCAACTCAGCAGACACACTGTAAGACACTGATCACAATAATAAAACTTTAAAGAAATTAAATAGCAACTAACAATAGTGAAAGATGACAGAATACTACATGTAGTATTTTGATTAAAATATCTGAGATATTGCCCATAGTCTCAGGCGTTTGAACACTTGGTCCCCAGTTATTGGTGCTGTGAGGATATGTTTAGGTGCTGTGATCTTGCAGAAATGATGTCACTGGACATGGGCGTTGGGAGCTTAATGACTAATTCCATTTCCAGTTCACATCCTGATTTGTGCTTACAGTCCATAAGCAATCCATTTCTTTTCCAGCTGCCACGCCTCTCTGCTGCCTCCACTCCACTCTACCATCACGGATTCTAACACTTTGTTACTCTAAATGCATTCTTTCCCTCTGTAACTGGTCTTTGCCATGAGGCTTTATTATAATATAGAAAGTATATTATATTATAGAAAGCCAAACCTTTGTTTGTCTCCTGGTTTTGTAGATCTAGAAGCCCTCTTTTCTTAATGCTTTTTTAGGTCTTACATGGACAATGTCCCAGAGAGTGGGTGCCATTCTGTTTGCAGAAACCCCTCATTTGTTTCCTGGCCACCCAGACCCTAAATAATCACACAGAAAGTGTATTATTACAACACTTCTAGGCTTGTTAGCTCACACTTCTTATCGACTAGTTCTTTTATCTTAAATTAACCTATTTCCATTAATCTGTGTATTGCCATGTGGTTGTGGCCTACCAGTAAGTTTCCATCCAGCATCCAATGTCTATCTTCTGCTGTGGCTATATGGCTTCTCTCTGATTCCACCTTCCTTCTCCCAGCATTCAGTTTAGTTTTCATCACCTAGCTCTGTTCTGCCCTGTTATGTAGGTACCCATGTCTTTCCCCCTTTTCTTCGTGGCGATTTGCAGGGCTGTTTGACCTCTGGCTCCCTGGCCTCTCTGCTCTGCACTGGCCTGAGGGTATAGCTTAAAAAGAACTTGGCTCTCTTTTGTTATGGTAATTCCACCTTACCATAACAAAGGTTCCAGCCTCAGGCCCTATACGCCTGCCATGCCTGCCTCCCCCAGCTGCTTCTGGCCTGAGGCACCGGACACCTGTCTTCTTCTTTCACTGCTCCTGATGGGAGGGGTCCGTGCCCTTTTGCCCTCTTGCCCACTAATATATATACCCGACTTGAGTTTAATAAAGTGACCATTTGCTCTTTGGTGAATGAGCAGGTCTCTTTGTATCTGTGTGTTTAAACCCTTAGGACAGTCGTCCATTCTCGTGGACTCGAGTCAGGAAAGCGCGTGCCTGTGTCGAGGTCTGGGTATTCACAGAAAAGTGTGGAGGCTAACACTGTTATAGGACCCAATAGAATCTTTATTAATCAGAGGTATTCACAACATACAAAGGGAAACACCACATCAGCATAGGTTCCTTTTCTCCATTTTATAATTTTATTTAAATGTATCAAAGATGTCAAAATTAGTAAGTGAATGCTGAACACAATATTTTCACATTTCTAAAAGCACTTTCTCTCTCTATCTTTCTTACTGGATTTATTTAGACTGAGTGAAGAGAAAGCTCTAAGCTCCACAGTAATGGAAGAAATGTTTCTAGTGCTCCTGGCTAGGTTCAGTATAAACACCAAAGTAGTTTAAATGCATTTCTAGGATTAATTCACACATAAGTTTATTCATTAATTAATCACATTGGTTAATTGTCTAATAAATTGAACATACAAAATAATGACCATAATGATCTTGAACCTGTCAGCCTAATAAGAGAAAATAAGAATGGTCTAGATATTTACAAGAATTTTAGACTTATTGCCAAAGTGTGTTATTTGTCATATACATAAAGAGCTACAAGTTTACTGAGAATTTCATAATACTTTCCTTAAAGAAACAAGGCTATTAAACTAACAGTTGGTGTAAGAGGACCTTCTGTCTATGTGTTGCTTTCATTGGTTAATAAAAGAACTGCTTTGGGCCTATAACAGAGCTATAGGGGAACAGAGCTAGGTGGAGAAAACTAAACAGAATGCTGGGAAGAAGAGGCGAGAGAGATGTCATGGAGCCACCAGAAACTGGGAATTTTACCTGGTAAGCCACTGCCACATGGCAATACACAAATTAATAGAAATGGGTTAAATTAAAATATAAAAGTTAGCCAATGAGAAGTTAGAGCTAATGGGCCAAGCAGTGTTTTATTTAATACAATTTCTGTGTGATTATTTTGGTTCTGTGCAGTGGGGACAAACAAGCTGGCCCTCCTCCTACAAACAGTATTTTTACAAGAGAATGAAGGTGCCAATGCTCTAGTTTTACATACCTTTGCAATTAAGTTAATTACTCAAGATTACATAAACAACAATAACATCTTTTCAAAGCTTAGTAATTATAATTAATACAGATTGCAAAGCAAAAAAATATTTTTGAAAAATAGTGCATATTAAAAGTCCAATTATTTAAATGAGAATAAGAAACTGCAATATGACCTCTGCTCAGTAATTGAGTATTGAATTAAAGATTTTGCCCTGATGACAAAAAATAACAAAATAAAATGTTAACAAATACTAATCATTCTAATTATTACAGAAAATAATGGGTCTAAAATGTTTAGAAAAAGTCAGGAATGGTGTGAGGCCTGTATTTCCAGAACTTCAAAAGCTGGGGCAGGATAATCCATCAGCTTAGAGGCTGCCCAGGCTATAAAGTGAGACTTTATTGAAAGAAGGAAGGAAGGGAAGGAGGGAGCCAACAATTGTGCTTATGAGGTAAGGAGATTAACTTCATTCTGCTCATCACTGGAATAAAAAGCAATGGCAGGGAAGTGGGATCATGTACAGCAGTATCCAGGCAAATTTTTTGCCATCTAAATATTTTTAAATACATTATTTGACTGCTACACAGAATAAGTTTATTATATGGGTATAAAACTCTCACATGCCCTTTTTCTAAGAGCCTGCAGAAATAATACAGAAATCATGCAAACTACTGCTTGACTATATAAAAACAACATATTATCTGACATCATAGTATCCAAAGCACCCATAATACTGCAGATCACTGACTTAGGTATTCTGTGTAAAATCAAAATACACAAATGTAATCAACAGTATTTTAGCACAGTGTGAGTAGTTACATGAAGCCATGATCAAGAACTCATTTTCTCTGTCCACACATTAAAGTCAGCCTGCTTTAGCCACACCAAAGCCATCCTTTATACCTGCATCCCGCTCTAAAAACAATACACTTTGCTGACTGCTTGTAATATTATTGGCCAACATTATTTCTTTATAACATATTATTTATATATTTATATTATTATAACATATTTCTTTCTTTTTTTTATGTTTCTCTGTATAACAGCCCTCATTTTCCTGGAACTAATTCTTGTAGACCAGGCTGGCCTTGAACTCACAGAGATCCAACTACCTCTGCATCCTGAATGCTGGGATTAAAGGCACGTGCCACCACCTCCTGGCTCAACATGATAGTTCTTAAGACCTCCTAAATTGAACTTATTTTCCCAACTCTCTGAATATGTTTGTTTTCAGAATTTATAGGATATTATAGCTCCAGAGAATGAATGCAGAATAAAGCCTGGTTGCTGCCCTGAAGCTCACCAAACAGGTTCCCTTTTCTGAAGAGGAAAATTGGTGAAGAGGTTCATGAAGTTTTAAGAGAAAACTCTCCTAGAAAATTACATAAGACATCACCAAGCAGCCCTTCTCTTTCCTTCTAAAACACAAGATCCTTCTGAATCTTCAGTCTCTTTTAGAACTCTCAGCATGTGGAGACAGACTTGCAGGGCTTTTGTGGAATTTCTGGCTTCCCCTTTCTTTTTATGCAGACAGAGAGCGAGAAATAAACTGAGCATTTATCTGTGACGTCGAATTCCTTTCCTGTTCAATGAGCTCTTTAAGTTCACAGGTAACAAACTCAGTATTGGGACCAGGAAGGTATCTCAGAAGAGAAAGTATTTGACACAGGACCATGAGGAACTGAATTATATACACACATATGCAGCTGTGTACAGTGGTGCATACCACTAGCTTCAGCTGAGAAAAGTAACAAACACAGGGATCCCTGTCATGGTAGTAGCCAAACTGGTGAGTTCCTGGTTCAGTGAAAGAACCTGTCTCAAGGTATATGGTGGAGACTGATTAAAAAAGACACCCAAAGTTTGCTTCTAGACTATACTCACCGTTTTGCACACATGCATACACATTCATACATATATGCACACACCCTCACACACACACCTACACACACAAAGGTCTGTTGCTGGGCCCTAACATCTTCCTTAGAGAAATGGGTGAGAAGGTGTGTGTCAGTGACTCAGACACCAAGAGTCAGATAGAAGGCGTATAGCAAACTGTCTTATTTAACAATGGGGGAAAACTCATATACCCTCCTGGCACCCAGGCATTCTGATCGGTTGACGTTGTGTGATTGCCCCTCACTGACTAGGCACAATCAGGACATCTGACAGCGCCAGACAGACTCCTACTCTTTTGAATGCCTAGAGAAGACAGCACTGCCGTATCATCACTGTCTGATTTCCAGGAGGAAACCTCTGATTCTTGCCGAGTTGTCATCTTTGGAAAACAGACAACTAGAAAATCACTTATTTTTTCATAGGAATTTGAGGTAGAGACAATTATGGAAAAGATTTTGATTTTTTTAAACCCGTGATCTACAACATCTTTTATAAACACATTTCTTTAAAGTAATTTTATATTCATTATAACTTTTATGTTAGTAACCTTTCAAATTGGATTCAGCCTTGACCAGACATATTATAAAAAGAGAGAGAGAGAGATTTTAACACTTAGATATACAAATAAGGCACTTCAGGCGTTGCTTACCTAAGGAAGAGTGTGTCATTGTTCACAAAGTAATTTTGCTAGAGATACCTCTTGCTTCAGGGTGGCTCAATAAAAAGAATGTAACTTTTGTTTCCTACATAATTTTGCTATTTTGACCTATTTGCACATTAATTTGTGTGAATTTTCAAAGAATTAGAATCTCTTAAGTCTTGATCAAAAATTTAGTTTTCTAGTTCATTAAAACTTCTCATTAATCTTTGAGAAAAGACATTCAAAAGTATTTTTCATGATTATATTCCCTCTGAATGGTGACAGTGTCATTATTTTTCAGAATGGAGAAATTAAAGCTTTCCACAATATACATTCAGAAGCAACTTTTAAAATCACATTTAATTGACTGTTCTTATGGTAATTTTCATCATTTATCCAACTCTTATTTTAAAACAATTAAAGTCCTTCTTATTTTATCCAGCATGACAGACATATTTCCAAATGTAGACAATAACATTAAATATATATATATATATATATCCATTAATAAATATATACACATAGAAATCCTCAACTTGAAAATAATTGAAATAATGGCATATTAAACATGGGCTCATTTTAATTAAGAAGTAATCCCAATCTTGAAGTCACTAAGGAAAGCGGGATAATCCAAATATACAGCACTGAGCACAGAACACAAACATGGATAGCTTACCACTGCATGCATGTATGCCTGCTGAAAACTGCTGCAAACGTTTCAGATAGAATTGCGAGAGGTTTGTAATTATTTATAGTGTTATGAACTCAGGATACCACGTCAGCCCATCAGTTATTATATAAATGAGAAGCAATATGAAACAGTATTTCACAGGAACGTTCAGTGTGATGAAAAAATGCAAAAGTATTGTTCACCCTTAACTTAGGTGTTCATGGAGACAAAGTGTGTCAGGATAATTACAAGAGCTACTGCATTTAGTCTGGGCTCTCTCTTTCCTATAACTGACTCTAATCTTCAGATTCTTTTAAGAAAAATGAAAATACAAGACTGTTAAAGATACTATGATCCTTAGTAAATACAAACTATTTCCTTTATCTGGAAATTTATTGATCATTCCATAGACCCTAAAATCATATATGTGGTTTTCTCTAAATGTTTTCACATCTATTCGTTGTTCATAACTGTGTATCATCTATGTGGTAGCCATTGTGTTATCTCTAAGATTAAATGTTAAACATGAGTTGCTAAACAAGGCAGTCATAGTTCAATTGACATGGATGTGTACAGTTATCATTACAGGAAAATGTTCTTTATTCTTCTGCAGAATAGTGTAAAGGAGCCCTGGGAATAACAGAACATAAACAATGGAGCTACCTTTAACTGAGGAGCTATTTTTGACAAATAAGAGCTTTGAAAATCAAGGGCAGAAAATTTTCATCTGAGATGAAAATAATAGAAGGGAGAAGATGTATAGCTGGGGCAAATAGACGTTAAGAAACAATAAGTATTTATTTATGTATTTCTAGCATATGTTATATGAAAACTAACTACTGAGAATAAAGAACACTAGAAAGAACATAGGAGTGTATAATACTATGCAAAGTGTAGTGTCCACTTTCATATTAATGAACTCTTTAACAGTTTATTTGTAGGTGTACATGTGTTCCACATAATTTGATGAAGGATTTAAAAAACAATAACTAAAAATCTTTCTGCAGGTTGAATTTTGGAATCCAGACTGTGTTTCTAGTCTTGGGGTTTGGCAATTGTTCTAGAACCGGTCATATTATAGAAGTACATGTAAATACAGTAAATCTATAAAGAGATCTGTGTATATTATTGGCTTTAGCTGCCTGGAGAAACCTGACTGAAATGCTTGATAATGCTATTTTAAAATGTTTAAAAACAATAATTGACGATAATTGAAATAATCGCAAAAACACTTTGCCTTACACTTTTGTGAAGGAACCTACATTTGGTGCACACCTAAATATCCAACAGATCTAAAGAATCATATTTTAAGTTTGTGTGATTACTCATTCATCTAAATAAATTCACTGACCCATAAATGACGACTTATGCCTATTTTAGCTTAAAGTGATCCAGTCCAATTTTTATTAACTTTGTTTCCTTTGTGTTCCTTTCTGTGTAACCCAGTTTCTGTGTTAGTTTAGCACCTATTTGATGCGAATATTCTTCTACCTCCTTTTGAGTAGGACCAGAGCTTGTTCTTATAGACACAATAGAACAATGAAAGCATATCAAATTATAAGGTAATAAAATTTTAAACCCACAAATAAAATTTATTCTCTGTGTTGAGAAGCCACGTTCCATGTCCTTTGTTGAATTACTAAAATGAGTTTTTAATGTAAATTCTTATTCCTGTTTCCCTCTGCATGCTGCATTAAATTAATCATTGTAATTCATATTTGATGAAGCTATGTTAAAATGTTTGCCAATGAAATACATGAGTAATAGAGCACAAATCAAATTGTTCTTTATATAAGGTATATATTATTATAGAAAGAACGCTATTGCTCATTAATTAAAAATGTATTATGATAATTATATATTCCTGGTAAGAAAATGCTACAAAACTGAGCAAATATTGATATAGTAATATAGTATATAAAATCAGTCCCTACTAAGGCAAAATATTTTGCCAGAAAAACACACACTTGTATGTGTGTTTATATGTGTGTGTGTGTTGTGTGTAAATGACTAAAGAGCTTGAACAATTTTATTTAGGTAACCAAGTAATAAGAATATTGAAAATCTCACATAGGTTCAAATTGCATTCTCCCTACCAGAGTAGCTTAAGTTTGAAAGTAATATTAACTACACATATAAAATCAATATTCCAAAGCAACAAATATGACCATACATTTGAAGGTCTGTGACTATCATTCAATATTAAAAAACATTATTATAAATTTTTTTTCTAGAAGATACACATAAGAGTACAGAGAAACAGTAAAAAGAAAGTCACAATATCCTATTGCCTTTGTTATTCTAATATTTTAAAACATAGAGTATGTATTAATTAACTAAGTATATCATTAGTGTATTTAATATCATAAATGGCTAAAAATGCTTATAAACATACAAAGACTGCAAGTTCTCCTTAAATGAGAAGATTGATAGGAATAATAAGTGTCTGAGAATCAATGAAAAATATGGAGACATTAAAACTTGACAATATGCACCATCAAACCAGTATAAAACTGGACTACTGACTGGAGTGGAGTTAATAATCTGGACATGAATACTTTTGGGGAAACTTGTCTACTTACATTTAATTCCAGAATGCAGGAGCCTGAAAAACTCAGAGTTAGCCTCACTACAACAGAAAACAAGTCATCTCGAAAATAAATGAATATAAATTAAATAAGTAAAGACAAAATTTCAAGGCTAATGATCTGTACCACTGGGAAAATTATGGTTGTTACTATGCGTGCACATACAGCACAGAATTTGACATATTACAGAATTAATCATATGTCTGTTCTATCTTTCATTATAATCAATCTTGCCCTCTTGTGCATCTAAGATTCTGGTACAGGTACAATTATCAGCTTCAAGAAATGACAATATAATGGTTCAAGCCTGATTCTTTCTTATGATACACCCTGATCACACTCTCTCCTCTTCCAAGTCCTGCTAGACCCTCCCAACAACCCTCTGTCCCAAATCCACACCTGCTGTTTCCCTTCAGAAAAGAGCAGGCCTCTCACAGGGATACCAACCAGCCAGGGCATAACAAGATGCAATTAGGCACAAACCCTCAGATCAAGGCTGGGTGAAGAAACACAATAGGAAGAAAAGGGTCTCAATAGCAGGCAAAAAGTCAGAGACACTCTCAGTCCCACTATTAGAAGTCCCACAAAACACCAAGCCATACAATCATTAATGCACACACAGATAACCTAGTGCAGACCCATGTAGGCTCATGATTGCTTTCAAACACTTCAGTAGTAACTTCCTCATCTCTACCATCAATATGCTTTGCCTTTGACACTGCTTGTTAAGCATATATCTATAACTTCAGATTACTCAATGATTACTTTGAAATTTTTTTTCACATGATGTAATATAGCTCACCTTCCGTAATTTAGAGGTTATACTGTGTCTTCTTATATTTGTATAAGTCATGTATTTTCACCTGTTTTTTCTATGGGCTATAAGATAGGATTATAATTTTCTCCACATAATTAAGACATTAACTACAAAATAAATAATCACTTACTCCTAAGCTTTATGAATTTCTATCAAGGAATATAAAGTATGACTATTTCTATAGGCGCTGAGACATCAATTTCTATTTAATTTTTGATTATGGAGTCAGTATAACAATACTATCAGGTTTTTGGCTACATAAGATGCACTAATAGCTGGAATAGTGCTGTCTTCTCCCACGAAAGTCTCAGTATCTGCAAAATATCATATGTCTGTAATCACTGGTGGATAATACTTAAGGAAAGATAAATGTGATTGAGTTCTGGTCTCTACATTCTACGTGCAGGCATATAGACCCACACTTACATATATATGTACGTGAACACACACATGCACACGCACACACACACACAAAGCACAAAGTGTCTCTTCAATGGGCTCAACATTATTCAAAACTAAATAAGAAGAAAGCTAAAGCAAATAATTTCCAATCTCATTTAAATGACCACAAAAGATAGTAAATTCACTCCTGAATTCACTTAAGAAATCACAGCATATTTTAAAGCAGAAAATTATCACTACATTTTATTAAGTTGGCTGAAAACACAGAATTATATAAAGGTTGTATTACTGAGAAAAATCATGTTGTTAAACAGTAAAAGCTTGGTCTTTGGCTGAACTGAAATACGGACAGACGGCGATGGCGGTGGCAGTGGTATTCCTTTTAGGACTCTGTTTTCCTGGTCTGCCTGTACCATCACCATGGCAACCCTGATTACAGGCACTTGTCAGCTAATTGGTATTCCTTTGGGCTTTAACGTATTCTTCCTTGTGCTATCAGAACATCACAGGCTACTTTGTCCTTAAGTGAGCAGTGCCCTGGGAGGCCTGGACTTTGGACGCTGCCCCAGATCATGCTGAAAAGCACAGCTGGATGTGTCACATGATGAGCAGGAAGCAGACGCTGCTTTAAGTCTGTAATGCATAACTATTTGTATTATACATAATCATCTATCGTCCCACTTTAATTAGGAGAATATACAAAAGTTTCTGCAGGAATACCTTACTCTTTACAGTGGGTCATACACATTCCAACTTATTACAGAAACAATTTCCTAATTTACTTCTTTACTGTTTTATTTTTACCACGATGTAATGTGAACTAGGCAAGACAACTTGGACTTATTAATTGTCTTTCTGCTGCAATACTCTTTATAAGGTTTAGGCCAATCATTTTCTATTTTACTGTGTTGTTTTCATTAACCTTGATTTAAAATTCTCTCCAAACTACTAGGACAGGCCTGCTGGTGTCAAGGCTAAATTGTTGGCCTCATGTGATAAATTATTGTCAACCTGATAGAATCTAAAATCAAGAATCACCTAGGACTTTGGGCATACCTGTGAGGGGTTGAATTGATTAGATTAATTGCTTACTTCTCTGTTGTTGTGGTACAATATACCAAAAAGAGTAAATCAAGGTAATAGGTTTGTTTTTGTTTATAGCTCCAGGGGTATAGAGTAAATCATAGCAGGAAATACATGACAATAGACAAGCAAGGACAAGCAAGGCATGAAGCAAAGCAGAAATAATCATATTTTCACCCATACACAGGAAGCAGAAAGAGAAATTAGGCAATTGGACCAGCCAACGACTCCTCAAAGCCTACCCGCAGTGACCCAATTCCTTCCAAAGACTCCACCTACCAAAGGTCCCAAAATCTCCCCAAATAGTTCTACCAACTTGACACCACCTACTCAAATGTATGAGCCTAAGGAGGCATTTTCCATTAAGAGCATCTCGTTCTGTCCCTCACTCTTATAGTATTATGAACATCTCTCTAACGACGCAAAATACTTTTAGTCAAACATCAAACTTCCCTGTCTTTAACAGTCTCAATAGTCCACAGTTCAAAATTTCTTTTGAGACTCAAGGCAGTCAATCCCTTAAGTGTGACTCACTGTTAAATATAAAATAAATTTATTTGGGGCTGGAGAGACGGCTCAGCAGTTAAGAAGACAGGCAGCTATTCCTAGAGGTCCTGAGTTCAATTCCCAGCAACCACATGGTATCTCACAACCATCTGTAATGAGATCTGGTGTCCCCTTCTGACGTGCAGGCATACATGCAGACAGAACATTATATGCATAATAAATAAATAAATCTTAAAAAATAAATAAATTTACATGCTTCTGGCATACAACACAACAGAATATACATTACCACCTCAACGGGAGGATAGAGGTCAAAGTGAGGAAAGATTGAACAAACACAAGTTGGAAATGCAAGCAGGGGAAATATCAGATCCTCTATCTCCATCTCTGACATTTGGGGTTCCAGGTTCAAATGGTGCAGTTGTTTTTTCTTGTTGTTTTTGTTTTTGTTTTACTTTGGTGTCTCACCAACCAGCTCCCAAACAAATACTTGGAGACTTCTTCTTACTTATTAATGCCCAGGCATAGCCTGGCTTGTTTCTAGTCATTCTCTCCATCTTTCCTCATGCAGTCTCTTACTCTTCTCTTCTCTTAATCCTAGATTTCTCTTGTAAGTTATTTTCTCTGCCTGGCAACCCCACCCATCCTTTATCCTGCCTAAATATTGGCAGTTTAGCTCTTTATTTGACCAATCAGTTGTTTTAGACAGGCAATGTAATACAGATTTACAGAGTTAAAAAAAAATACAACATGAAAGAATGTACCATGCCTTTGAACCATTAAACAAATACTGTACAGCATAAATGAATGTAACACATCTTAAACTGTATTCCACAACAAAAGGGTGTAGGTGGCCCTGGCTATTCTGGTGCCTGTACCATACATCTCTCTCTTGGGATAATTCTATTTCCAGGAGGGAGCCTTTGTGGCAGATGTCTCAAAGCTCTGGTAGCTCCAACATCTTGGGTTCTCTATCACAACACAGGCTTTACCTCAGGCTCACAAAAGTTTGATTCTATCATTCCCCAGTGTGTGTGATAGAATGAAATACTGTGTAACATAAAAAGATCACTTTTTAGCTTCTTATTTTTTATTTTCTTTTTATTTATTTATTAAAAATTTCCACCTCCTCCCCGCCTCCCTTTTCCCTCCCGCTCCGCACCTCTCCCTCCCTTTCTAGTCCTAAGAACAGTCAGGGTTCCCTGCCCCCGTGGGAAGTCCAAGGTCCTCCCCACTCCATCCAGGTCTATAAAGGTGAGCATCCAAACAAACCAGGCTCCCACAAAGTCAGTCATTTGGCTTCAAAAATAATCATTAAAATGATTAAATGTATATGAAAAACAATTTTAAATATTAAATAGACTTTTAAAAGTATCTTTTATAGAATTTTATAACCATGTAGTGTATATTCAATACTTTCAGGATAAATTTCACGAACATGGTACATCAATTTCTGTATGTATGTTATACGAGTTAAATTGTTTTTAATACAAACAGTCTAAAATACAAAATACTAAAGCATAATTTATATCTAACAAATAATACAGTTTTGAAGTACATCCTTTGATAATTCTTGAAAAATAGATACTGCTTATGTCCAATATCATAGTAGAAATTGTGTCTTCTGTGCTAAGTATCTTTAACAAATATGTTTAATTCATCCCTGTCATTGTATTCAAACTTATTGCTAAGTTGATTACTAGTGCATATCCTTGGCATGGTTTGTTTGATGCCTCACTAGCTAGGAAGGCACTTTCATCCCATACCATTTAATTATTGTAAATAAAACTACTGTGGACATTTATATACCTCTTTATATATTAATGATCTTTAATTGCTCTTTAGTAAATATGTTGAAGAGGAGATGATACAATGTGTGTAATGTTAGTTTCCTGTCCCAGATGTATTCTGTTAAATTCTGTTCATTTGCTTCTCTGTGAGGCTTTTACGAACCTGAAATTGTTCATAAAATGAGAGCTAGAATTACAATCATCTGAAGAAAAGCTGCCCTTGTATTGAGTCATTCAGTCTGTAAAGTCATTCTGTCAGTTTACTTAGCTTTCCTTTAATTTTCTTCTGAAGAAATATATAATTTTCAGGGTGTAGTAGCTCAATATCTTATTAATGTGCATTTAATATCAGTACAAAGGTGAGTCAACCTCCCATTTCAACTGTTTATTGCTAACAGATAAAAGTAACTTTGATATACATATTAAATTATTTTTGACTTGCTAACGTGTTAATTAAATATTTTCTTCCTAGAGCCTATATAATTTTACATCTGTGCTTATTTTGTGTCATCTGCTAAAATTGCTCATCCTCCTTTACCTTCTTCATATCTTCTTTTCTTCAGTTCTTCTACCTGCTTGTCCAGGGGTTTGAATCAATTAATCAGCCAAAACCTCAGTTTTATTCATAATATTCTCAGTTATAAGTATATGTTTCAAAATCTGATACAGGTTATTGGGTATTTGTCATTTATTTGAGTTATTATTTTAGTCATTTGGTGTTTGTAAGAATGTGCTAAAGTTCTCTACCTTGTTGGTGTAAGGTTTAACCTTCTATCTTGTTAGTTTAATCTGTTAAATAATGAGTAACATCCTACCTGCTGTCAGTAATCCAACAATGAACTCTATGAATCCGTTTTTGCCAAAGTTTAGCTGTTTCCCATTTTATTGGTTAATTTTTATCTTTCACATCCTTGTATCACATTGATATTTGCCTAATTTTTAATCCTTTAATTTTTCATTTTGTTTCTTCATTTTATTATTTCCTTCATTCCATTTTCTTGGGAGTTAAATATTTCATCTTTCTAGTTTGCCATGGTGAGTATAAGGAATATTCATGACATTTTATTTTTATAAATACAAGTTATATAAATATGTTTCAGAGCAAACCTTAATGATTTTACCTTTGCAAATCCTATTTTGAATATAGTTTAGCTACTGTGACTAATGTAACAAAGAAACCCTAAACTATGTCCTGATTTTCTGTAAAGATCTTTATTTTGGTTTAGAAGGCAATTAGTCTAGTAGACAACAGATGCATTGCCTTGAGTGTGTGTATGTGTACCATGGGCATGGGCAGTTCCAAAGTGGGTCAAAGAGGGCATCAGAGCACCTGAACCTGCAGTTAAGGAAGGCTTTGAGCATCAACATGGGTGTTGAGAACCAGACCCAGGTTCTCAGTCAAGTGCTCGTAACTTTCTTTGTAAGTGTAATTCAAAATAAACAAAAGTGTTGAGAAAGCAAAATAAGTTGTTTATGTAAATAATTCTTCAACGTAAAGCAATCTAATACATGTCCATTTATCTCTTTATATTCAATATCTGGAGCATAGATGTTATTTTATAAAAATAAAAATATCATATGAAAATCAAATTTCTTCCTGTTTCCTTGACTCGCCAGTGGTATTGAATATCATGTGTCAAAGAGTAAAACAGGTAAAATTTGAAGCTGTCTCAAAAGTACTTGTTAATCAGTTTTATTGATAAGAAAAAGGAAGAAAGTCAGTAACAGTGGGGATTTTAGGTCTACTCACAAATGACAACCGTCTCCAACTTTCACAGCTGTCTCGTGTGTGACCACAAGGATTTTACAGCTTTCTTTCCCAATTGCGTACCTTTCCCTCTGGTGACATGTTAGGTTGCCCCGCCCAGAAGTGGACTATTCTCCTCAATAGGATATTACACTCATCATTTCAGAATCCAAATTTTCGTGATGTAACAAAGCACAGTCTGTTGCTATGGCAATGACCAGCATCCTGCAGGATGAGCTGCTGTGCTCACAGGCCTCTCATTGCTAGCCTTATTTCAATCAGTTCTCAAAGATCAGTTTTGTTCTTCTGCACACTCCAAAACCAGCATTTCAAAATCTATGATTACTGTCTCAAACATTAACTAGTACACCGGTGGGTTAAGTACACTGCTTTTATCCATTTGCTTTTTCCTTTACATGTTCCACCTATGTAATTCATAACTCACAATAAACTAAGCACATCTGACAAATTTTAAAATATGCTCAAAAACTTGGTCTTCACATGTATGCTGAATCATAATGGGAAAGATTCTTCTGATAAGCTTTTATTAATTGATATACATAACTTGAGTTAGCATATGCTTTGAATTTTTCCCTACCATACTTCACACTATCAAAGTATTAACTTATATTTATGAGAAAGGTTTAGGTCCTATATCGAACCTGGAACATTAAATGTCTTTAAAACATTGAACACATGAATTTTGCTTGATTCATAATTTCATTGCCTTGTGTGCCCAGAAGCCATCTCCAAAATGTGTATTTTTGCTTATTTAAATATAGATATCAATATATTATTACTTTTTGTCCAATATACATCACAAATAACAGTTTGAATAGCATTGGTCTTAGATTTCATAAACAATGAGACAAATGCATGTTTTGATAAAAATTAAGTCATAATGTTACTAGACTACTTTTAATTTCTAAATTAGAGCATTTAAATTTTCTCATATTGTTTAGATTGGAGTTTTTATCAAAAACAGTCAACTAAATGACAATTTATTAACCTGTTCTATATCTATAAGAGGTCTTATTAGCCAAAGCTGGATCATAAATTCACAACAATGGCTACTGAGCGCCACTCACATGCATGCCCATGGCTCTTTTACCTCCAGTTTAATCTAGGATTCAATTAAATATCACCTGGTAATTTTGGCTTCTATTTAAAGCCTGGACTTCATTTCATTGAATAGAATGATTCCCTTTCTCTAACATAACGAAAGTAACAGAGCTGAAAGTGCTATTTAAAATTCAGTAGATAAGAAAAACAATTCTGCGGACGATCTCTAACACTGTACACCTAAGTCCTCTGTAGGCAACTGTTACTGTACAAGGTGAGAGACTCACATGGCTTCAAAAAATCACAGGTGCCTTATTTAATCTATGCACACTTATATGTCTCTAGTCTTGCTCAGGATCCAGTCAGTCTAAAAGACTGAAGTCTCATTAGAAAAACAGACTTGTCTAATAGGAAGGAAGTTGTCTTTAGCAATTGCCTATTTATTATTTACAGGCAAATATGTACTTTATACAGATATATTGCTTCAAATCATTCTTAAATTGGTCATGTAGGCATATATAGTGTAAATTCACTGAAATTCTCAATCTCTCTTTTAATTACCCTATTTTTAACCTTGACCCCCAAAAAGCATTTTCCAAATTATTTAATCATTAAAATAAAAAACAATAATCTTAATAAATTTATCATTTTACTTTATTGGAAAAACCTATTCTTAACAGAAGAGAGCTGTGTTATTCTTCTAAATGTCTTTATATAATTTAAGAGTTTTCTGGCCAAGATTTTACTAATATAGAATTATGTTATGTTCAGGTACGATAATTTGATCCCATACTTTCTCAGATGTGTCCCTTTTGCTTCTTTGTCTTGTTTTACTGATTTACATATATATATATAAAACAGATTTGCCTCTCTGAGATGTAACCAAGCTGTCTTCAGTGTAGGATCTTCATTTGTTCTTGAATTTCATTTCCAAATACTATGTTTAGAGTTTTTATGGCTGTGTTTATTTATTTTTATCTACCCTGTAGATTTGAATATTTGATCTCTTGAACACTCAGTATTCTAGAAAGGCTAGTGTGTGTATGTGTATGTGTGTGTGTGTGTGTGTGTGTGTGCATGTATTCATGTACAGCTGATGGAGTAGAAATGTCCACTGTTTTATTTGCCATTGTACCATCCTTTTTGTTGTCTGTTTTGTTTTATGTTTGCTTCGAGTAAATCTTCAGTTAAGTTTATTTTTCCCACTATATTCTATGGAGAAAGTTGCTTGTGGTAAAAGAATAAACAAGCAATAAAATAAAATTCATTGACTGAACAGTGGTCCTATTGATAACGCAGAGTAGATGCCAGTTCCACTATTCATTTGTGTCTCTGATAAGAATCAGAGACAAATTCACTAGGACACTGATCTGGAAAACACAGCTTACTGCATCTGAGGGCGGAGGGTGTTATGAAGATGCAAAGGAGAGGACAATGATTAAAGAGAAAGAACAGAGATGAAGGAGAGAAAAATGCGCTGGTGAGAGGGATGCGTGGTCCTAGAAAAAATACTGATGGATGAGTGAATAGAGGAAGCCTCATAAAAGTGAATAGAGGAAACCTCAAGATCTAAGCTAAAAGTCCATTCTAGTACAAATCTGTAAATACAATAATTAGTAAGAAGAAACCACATTCATTACTACTCTATACTTAAGAGACAGGAATTGGAAACATCCCAGATGTCTCTCAATAGAAGAATAGATGAAGAAAATGTGATAATTTTGCAGAATGGAGTATTGTTCAGTCATTAGATAAAATGGTAAAATTGTCCAGGAAGTATATGGAATTAGAAAAAAATAATACTGAGTGAGGTAAACATGAACCAAAAAGAGAAATATGGTATATATTTGCTTATATGTGGATATTAACCTCTTAAGTCAATGATAACCAAACTACACTCCATAGACCTACAGAGATTCGGTATAGAGTAAGGGACTAGCATGGTCAGATAGTTCTCATCAGGAAAGATAAATAGAATAGACAGTTATTGTAGAATATTGAAGAGACCTGAAAATGTAGAATCAAGTGGGGAGAGAGAAAGGAAATGGAATACAAGGAAGAGAATTTGGAAAGAGACAACTAAAATAAAGAGTCATTTGAGGGGTAGTATGGAAACCTAATACAGGAGAAGCCTCCTAATATATATATATATAAAATATACGAACAGAATCTAAATGGAATTATCAAATAATGGGGGAGACAGAGTCCCAACTCGTCCATCTCTTGTTACCAAATGAAGTTTCCAGTACCATGATTGGGTTATTGGGTTACATCTAATTGATTTTAGTCAAATGGTCCCATGGGAATTCCCAAACAACCCAAAACAGTAGGTTGCTTTCCACAAACTGTTGACAAGTCACCACTGCTAAACACAACACCCACACAACTCATTGAACATGGGGCAGTCTGGCACCTGCACAGAGCCCTCATGCTTATGTTCCAGCATCTGTGATACAGTAAGTTATCCTATATGCTAACAAAGAAAAATGTAGACACTAAAGGAGTCCCATACCCTTTGATCTTCAATGTATCCTGCGTGCAAGATATGCTAGAGCAATAAGGTGCAAAACTTCATCAAGTAACCAACAAATAACTGATTTGACATAAAGCTCACTTCATAAGATGGAATCCATACTGGATTCTGTTCAAGTGACTTAGAATCAGAGGGTAGATAGCCCAGGGACTTAAGACAAAACTAAATACTACTGTTCTAAGATAGCAATAAAATAACTCCTAATAATATTCTTCTATTCTCATCGATTAGTTCCTTTCTCTGCCATGATCAGAGAAGCTTCTACTTGTGGCAAATGGGAACGAATACAGAGACCCATAACCAGACATTACACACACACAAACACACACACACACACACACACACACACACACACACACCTAAAGAAACCTTGCAACACACAGCTCAAAGTGGGATGTCTCCAGCAAATTTCCCTTCAGAGCTTAGGGAATCACTGGGAATATAAGACAGAAAGAGTGTAAGAGCCAGAGGATATGAAAGACAACTGGAGAGCAAGGTCCTCTGAGTTAGCATAAGCAAAGCTCAGATGAATTCACAGAGACTGAAGCGGCATGCACAGGCCTGGCAGGGGACTGTCCCAGCCCCCTGTTTGTATCTTATGGTGTCCAGTTTTGTGTTTTTATGGGATTCCCAAGTGTGCAAAAAGTGAGTCTCTGATTCTTCTGTCTTCTCTTGGAGTTTTTCCTTTTGTTTGTATTGTCCAATTCCAATGGGTTTGTTTTATCTTATTTTGTTTTATTATTATCCCTTAGAAGCCCATTTGCTTTCTAATAAGAGAAAGAAAGGGAGTGGATTTGGATGGGAGGGGAGGTGGTGAGGAACTGGGAGGAGTAGAGGGGGAGAAACCATAATCAGGGTATATTGTGTGAGAATTTTTAAAAAACCTATTTTCAATAAGAAGACAAACTAGCAGTTGGAAGCAGTAGAATATCCTAAGGCATATTTGACAAAATACTGGTACCATATATTGTATCATATTAACTTTTAACATTTAACAACTTTTGCATAGAATAAATATAATGCCAATTAAATGCAATAAGAAAAATAGCAAAGGTCCCATGTAGAATGTTCAGCAGAAAATGCCTGTAATTAAATTTAATTTACCATTTAAAATGATCTTTAAACCTGAATAAATAAGCTTCCATAATATAAAGTGAGTATAATTGGTTGTATCTATTGACATTATTTCAAAGAAAAGAATTAAGTAGGTACATAGATTATACTGTTAAAAGTCAGTTCCATGAGATAATATTTCTGCTGGAGGGGACCTTCCAGATGGTTGGCAGAGATTATTTAAAAAGGAATTTTTCATTAATGTGAAAATGTGTTTTATGAAAATCTAATCTAATACACATCAAAAACAAAATAGCAACCTGTTTTCCTAAGGGATTATTTTATTAGAATTTATGATTGCTTTTGATTTTTACCTTGTAGTTACTGTATTGTTACCATATAGCATGCCAACCGAAGGGAGCAGAAAGAGATTTAATTCTTATCATTCCACAGTAGCTGATTTTGTTTTCTTTATATATATAAAATTTTATTTTATTTTTTAAAAAGAAAACAAACTGTATTTTTTCATTTTATATACCAATCTCAGTTCCCACTCCCTGCACTCCTCCCATTCCCTCCACCCCCACTACACCACCGTACCCATATCCACTCCTCAGAGAGGGTAAGGTACATTGATTTGGGGAAGGTACAAGTCCCTCCTACTATATCTAGGCTGAGCAAGGTATTCCTCCAAAGAGAACAGCTTCCAAAAAATATTACAAATAGTAGGAATAGATTCTGGTGCCACTGCCAGTGGCCCCTCAGTCTGGCCCAGCCAAACAACTGTCAAATACATTCAGATTGTCTAGTTGATCCTGTGCTGGTTCCTTCCCTGTCCAACTGGAATTGGTGAGCTCCCATTAGCTCGGATAAACTGTTTTCGTGGGTATCTACATCATAGTCTAGACCTCTTTGCTAATATTCTCACTCCTCCCACTCTTCAGCTGGACTTGAAGAGCTCAGTCTAGTGCTCCACTGCAGGTCTCTGCCTCAGTTGTTGGATGAAAGTTCTATGGCAGCATTTAAAATATTCACCAATCTGACAACAGGGCAAAGCCAGTTTGGGGACTTTCTCCTCTATAGCTTAGGATGTTAGCTGGGGTTATCCTTGTGGATTCCTGGGAATTTCTTTAGTGCCAGGTTTCTTGATAGCCCCATAATGACTCCGTCAATCAAAATACTTCCTTCCTTGTTCTGATCTCTGTCCTTTGGTGTAGGAGGTCCTTTTGTATTTGTGTTGCTTTTATTGGTTAATAAATAAAGAAACTGTTTGGCCTGATAGGGCAGAACATAATAGGCAGGGTAGAGAAAACTGAATTCTTGGAGGAAGAAAGAATAGAATTTCTGGGTCTGGATTACCTCATACAGGATGGTTTTTACTAATTTCATCCATTTGCAATCAAATTCAAGATGTCATTGTGTTTTACCACTGAGTAGTACTCCATTGTGTAAATGTACCACATTTTCTTTAGTCATTCTTCAGTTGAGGGACATCTAGGTTGTTTCCAGGTTCTGGCTATTATAAATAAAGCTACTATGAATATAGTTGAAAAAAGTCCTTGTAGTACTATTGAACAACCTTTGAGTATATGCCCAGGAGTGGTATTCCTGGGTCCTGAGGTAGGTTGATTCCCAATCTCATGAGAAACCACCATTCTGATTCCAAAGTGGTTGTACATGTTTTCTTTCCCACCAGCAATAGAGGAATGTTCTCCTTATTTCACATCCTCTCCAGCATCAGGAATCATTGGTGTTTTGGATCTTAACCATTCTGACTGGTGTAAGATGGTATCTCAGAATTGTTTTGGTATGCTTTTCCCTGATGACAAAAGATACTGAATATTTCATTAAGTGTCTTTTGGCCATTTAAGATTTTTCTGTTGAGAATTCTGTTTAGTTCTGTACCCCCATTTTTTAATTGAATTATTTAGAATTTTGGTGAGGGAGGGGCCAGGGTTTTGCCCCTGTATGGAGGGCTTAGAGAGTGGGATGTTCTGCCAGATGGGTAGACACTCACCTCTTAGTCCTCTCTGTATAGTAGCAGGCTGTGTTTCTGCTGATTTGGTTTTTTCAATGATGATGCTTATTTTGATTCCAATAGAAAAAAATTTCCATTTGGGAATGAGAAATGTTGTTTGCTTATTTGTTTGTCTGTTGATATTTTAAGACAAGTCCATGTTATATAGTTTAAGTTGGCCTAGATTTCATTACATGGTTGAACTGGCCTTGAACTCATAAATCTGTCTGCCTCTGCTTCAAACGTTCTGTGATTAAAGAGGTGTGCCCCCATATATGGCTAAGAAATGTTATTTTAAATCTCATGTTTACTGCGATATCACTGAAGGGATAGTGTAAGGCATTACTATATGTGTAGTTTTTAATTTTCTTTTTTCTTTCATGTTTCATGCACATCTATATTTTCAAAGTTCTGCCTAACCTTTATCCTACATTATTCTTTTTTATTGTGATTTATGTGGGGTGTGTGTGTGTGTGTGTGTGATAATTCTTGATTCTTTTGGAAATTTCACATCATGCACCCCAATTACATACATCTTCTAGTCCTTCTATATCCATCCTTCACTCCTGTAGAATTCCCCCTCCCCAGAAAAATCCCCCCAATTGATTAAAAACAAAGAAAAACAAAAATCCCACCTCAATCCTCCATCTTTCTGATCTCTCAAGCACCCCTTTATTAGCGTTGGAAGCTACAGTTTGTTACACCCTTTGTGGTCTAATCAGTCACACAGACAAATGTGTGTCTCATTTAGTGAGTAACTGGTCTGGTTCAAGGCCTCTGGCAAAGCATTATCACTGGACCCCCACTGAACTCTTCTGGGATATCCTGCTGCTGCCCCAGTCATGGGGATCCTGCCTGCAGCTATCTTACTACAGAACCAGTCCCTTAACACACTCTAGCAGGTTATAGGTTAGGTGAATGTTTGGGTGGGCCAGCACATGGTCCAGAATGTGGATATGAGTAATAGCTGATCCGTGTGAGCCACTGGGCCCATCACTCCATCCAGGCAAAGGGCAGAATCAGCTTCCCTACACCCATGCCATCAGGGCCAACTCTCCAATACCTGGGGTGAGGTGTCTGCCCAGCTCTCCAGACTGTGAGGGCTTTTCCATGATGGGCTGGGCCAACTCTACCAAGAGGGCCTGGACCAGCTCTCTCATGAGAGGCAGGCCCAGATCTGCTGCAGTGTCCAGTAAGGAACAGGGCTGGCTATCCCAGGGAAAAGAAAGGGCAGGGCTGGCTCAACATGGCACTCTGATTTCAAGACATAAGGCTCTAGGTACCCCCACTTCATCCTGAAACAAAAGTCATAGACATCAACTCAGATTGCAGCTGCAGCTGGACAGCAAATCCAGATATAGGTCTTCTGCAGCAGCCTGGGCCCAAATGTCACCATGGCCCCATTGGCAGAGCAGGTCACCCAGATAAGTATGTCCCTGGCAGCATGGCCATCAGATACCAACATGGTCTCAGGTGACTGAGCAGACAAGGTTTTTAGTGGTTACTAAAGCCATGAGCATCAACAGTGACCCAGGTCATAGACCCAGACATGACCCTTGACAGCAGTTCAGGCCCTGATGTCACTGTGGCTCCAGGTGGCAGCACAGCCCACCCAGACCAGCATGGCTCCAGTGGTGGCCACATAGCCTTCTGACACCAACATGCACCACAGGTGGGGACAGAGACCCCAGGCATGCATAAAGCCTTTGGTGGCAATGTGGGTCATGGATGTCAACCCACAGACCCAGACACGGTCTTTGGCAGCATTCTGGATCCAGAAACCACCCTAACCCCACATGGCAACAGGCAACCCACATCAGCCTGTTCCTCACTGCCTCCTTTGTTTCTTCAGTTCTGCCTCCTATCAGTCTCCTGTCAAATCATTTCTTTTTTTCAATTTCCACCCCAGTCTATCTTTCTGCTAATATTTGCATGATTGTGTGGCCCATTACAATCAATTAGAGTTGCCTGCATGAGTGTGATTGTGGGTTATTTATTTTATATAGGGCAATGTACCAGGGTTCCCTCTTCCTCTAGCAATAATTAGTAGCCTATAGCTCCTTTTAGAGGGCATAGCTTGGATGAATCTTGATGTGGGATATCTCTCTGTATGTTGTAAATACCATCGGTTAATAAAGAACTCTGCCTTGGCCTGTGATAGAGTATAGTGGAGCTAGAGAAGGAAAACTAAATTGAATGCTGGGAGAAAGAAGGTGGAGTCAGTGAGATGCCATGTAGATGCAGCTGGGGACAAACTAGCCAGAATTTTACCTGGCAAGCCACAGCCATGTGGAGATACACAAATTAATAGAAATGGGTTAAATTAAGATGTAAGAGTTAGCCTACTAGAAGCTAGAGCTAATGGGTCAATCAATGACTTAATTAATACAGTTTCTATGTGTTTATTTTGAGTCTGGGCAACAGGGAACAAACAAGTGGTCTCCATACTACAAATTGGTGTACCAATTTGGGGATAAATAAATCCACATAAAACCTGAGAGAGCTTGAAAAGAAATTCTAGACACTAAACAACGTCTAGCCACTTTTTTTTTTCAGATGGGCTCTGCTTGTTGGTGGCATACTGTAGCTCCTTTAAGATAGGTCTTTATGATTCAGCAGTAACAGAAAAAAATCAAAAACAAACAAAACCACACAGTTTCAAAAACAGTAGCTTTCTGGGCCATGCAGCCAGCATAAACTCTTGTTCTTTTAGGAAACTGAGCATTTAAATGGGGTTTCAGAGAAATGTGTTACAAACTGGTTAATGGCATGACATAGACCCACTGCATACTTGGAACTAGGGCAGTTGTGTACAGTTTGCAGAGGCAGTGAACATGCCTCTGACATGTTGGACTAGGTAGAGCCAAAAGGCAAAGCAGCCTTGGCTCTAGTCATGCTGCGGTTTAGCATTTTAAGTAGCACTCCTTGAAAAAAATATATAATTACAAATATACAATAAAGACAGATTCAGATTAAAACACCTCTAAATGGGTCACATTTAGATAAATGGGTTAGATAAATGCATGTAAGCTTGGGAGAGAGAAGAAAAAGAGTACAGAGAGCTATAAAATACTTCACCAAGCAAAAAGCAGGAAACAGCTTGGAGAGAACTATGCCCAAATTTCCAGATATTGTCTATAAATATTTGTTTACATTCAAAAGGAGATAAGCTATAGAGATTTGCATTGGTATGGATCTTTGTTTATTGATATAAATTTAAGGTCAATTTTGTTATATTTGTATTTCTGCTCTTGATTAAGGCATTGTGTTTATGCAGCTCATACTACAGAATCTCTGTCACATCTTGAAGGGATGTTGATAAACACACTCTTCTGTGGGACATATGAAAATAGGCACTGCTGCTGAGAGTTCCTGGGCATGGTTTAGATTGCTTGAAATACTATATTATTTTCAGGTAAGACACACATGGATATATATAGTGACTTAATATGTAATAAAAGATGAATACTGTGATCCAATTATTTAATTTATGACTTTAGTAGACTCATATAGACTCATTCTAAGATTCATTAATGTAATAGCAGTTATTTTTAATTTTTATTTTTTGTCTAGGTGTGTATGGGTGGGTGTGTTTCTGAGTGCATGTTTTGCCACAATTCTTCAGATATCCATGTCCTCTGGGGCTTAAGTTACAGGTAGTTGTGAATATGGAACTGGATGCTGGGATATAAACTTTGTTCTGTAACAAGACCTCATAGCCCCTAAGCTTTCTTTCCAGATTCCTTTGAAAGTAGTTCTTAAACAGATAGAATCTAAATCAACACTACTCTAAGTTCCTAGAATGTTTAATTTTCTTGTTTACCTAACTAGGAATTCTCTTTGTTTTAATTTTAAAAAATATTTTAAATTTATTTTTCTCATTTAGTTTTTTATTTTACAACCCAATCTTGGTTTCCTCTCTCTTCTCTCCCTTGTTTCCTCCAAGTACCCCCCAACCTTTCTCCTAATTCCTGCCCCCATCCACTCCTCCTCTATTTCCATTCAGAAAGGGGCTGGCCTCCTATGGATATCAACAAAGCATGGCATATCAAGTTGTAGCAAGAATAAGCACCTCTCCTTATAGTAATGCTGGGCAAGACAACTCAGTATGAGAAATTGGGTACTAAAAGCCAGTAAGAGTGTCTGAGGCAGCCTCTGCTCCCACAGGGAGTTCCACAAGTAGACCCAGCTGCACCACAGTCTATAATTTTTAACACTTTGATCAGTTGTAGGTTTCTCTGTCAATCATGTCTACAGAAAAAAAGAGTTTTGAGATTGAGAGGTGCCCTGGCCTATGAATATAATGAAAAATATCATTAATATTCAGTCTAATAGTGTCTCCACTTAGCAGAGTAGTAGTAAAAGGTTGAATTTTCAAATCATTATTTATGAATTGTCATTTTACTCAGCAATAGAAATATTCTGTTTATTTTTTTCATTCTACAGAAATGCCTATGGTGGGTGTTTTTTACATTGTTACAAAAACAAACAAAAAATCATTCTACTTTGCACTTCCAAACAACACCTCGTTAACGCAAACCTAAAGATAAAAACCAATAGCTGTTCTTAAAATAAAAGCCAAGAGTGAGGAAGACAAGCAAAGATGTTTTTACAAAGAAGAAGTCTGCATCTGATGACACTGAGAGGTGCGGATGAAAACACAATCAATCCTCTAATGAATTAACAGTCGCCATTGGCCTCTCATGCTACCTTGTGCAAAGTAACTAATGAGCAGGAGAGAAGCTTCTAAAAGCAGAGCCGTCAGCACGTTTCAGAACTGTGCTTCCTGTCTAGAAGGCATTATAAATAGTTCATGTCTGTTCCCTGATAAGGAACCTGTTTCCCTTTTTCTTCTACATTTAAAAGGATTTGGTAGATTTTTTTTCTTTCTAGAGAAATAAAAATTACATGGAAAAATTAAAAATATGTTACTTGACACACAATTTTACTTCCAGTTTTTTAAACTTATTCTCTATGTGATATTTACAACTAGTTTTATTAACAATCCATCCCAGGTTCCCAGGAGAATAGCAGTCTTCCTCTTCTCTCCCTCCCTCCCTCTCTCTCTCTCTTTCTCTCTCTCTGTCTCTCTCTCTCTCTCTGTCTCTGTCTCTCTCTCTCTCTCTCTCTCTGTGTGTGTGTGTGTGTGTGTGTGGGAAGGTGGGAAGATGGGAGTGGGGGTATTTAGGGTGCATATGGGTAGATGTGCTATGGGAGAGTGAGGGGTCTGGTGGCAGGTGTGGGTGAAGCGTAGTTGTAGTGTGATGTGTAGTGTGTGTAGTGTCTGTGTATGTGAGCTCATGTCAAAGTACTCTCATGTATATGCCCATGTGAATGTCAAAGATCTACCTTGAATACTGTTCTTCAAAAGGTAATTACTATTTAAAGTGGTATTCATTTATCTTATGTGAATTAGTATTTTGCCTGCTTGTATGTATCTGTAGTGCTTGAGTGTCTGGTGCCCATGGAGGTCAGAAGAGGGAATTGGATTTCCGAACTGTTGTTAGCTGCTATGTGGGTTATAACAACTGAAGCTGGGTCGTCTGGAAAGCAGCTGGTGCTCTTACTGCTGAGACATCTCTCCAGTCCTTTAACTTGTTTAGCTTAGTTTTATAATGTATTTTTTTTTGTTTTTTGAAATCATAATTACATAATTTGACTCCTCTCTTTCCTGCCTTCAAAACATTCCCATATAGCCATTCTCGCTCTCTTTCAAACTCATGGCCTCGTTTTTATCATTAATTGACTAGTCTGTATAATGTTACTTTTATGGATGTTTTTGGGGCCGACTACTTGATACTATATAATCAGTTGGTGGGCTCTTCCCTAGTGAAGAATATTTCCACTGTGCTCAGCATTATTTACTTGTCTGTGTTGTTTGTTTGCTTGCTTGCTTGTTTGCTGAGAGAGGGTCTGTTTCTATGTCCTGGACCTTATACAGATGAGGTTAGTATGGCTGACCAAGAAGCTCTAGAGTATACCTGTCTCCACATCCCACATTCTCAGTGCTAATATTACAAGAGTACAGCTAAGAGTTGCTCACTAACAAACAAGTCTCTCTCTCTCTCTCTCTCTCTCTCTCTCTCTCTCTCTCTCTCTCTTTCTCAAATGTAGGCTTGGATTAGAGAAGTAGTAAATTATATATCATTAACTGAAAAGCAGAACATGAGTTCGTCATCTAAAAGTCAATTCCTCTCCACTTCAAGAGCTTACAGATAGGTGGAGGCAAAATTTTTGGCATTGCATAGTTATTTAATTTTCCAAATGGTATCTACCTATTCGCATGAAAGTTTCATTAACAAATGTTCATGCTTAAGTCAAACACATTTAAATATTATTTACTTGCCCGTAACAATGTCTAGTCATAGACATGTAAGTTGATTTTAGGGTCACAGAGGATATGTTCCTTCCCCCAGTGATCTGTCTTGAACTGACCTCTGGCTTCCCTAGCGTGAAGGACCTAAGTTAGGACCAACCGGACTGTTGTGAGTAATTTGGTTTATAAGACATTCTCACAGATACAGATACTCCCATTTGTGAAGAATGAATCATTTCAAAGGGAATTGGAGAACGTAATAAGAAAGTTCATTTTTTTTGAGGGGTCTAATGAACTGACTTTTAACCCTCTTCAATCTTTAGGTACATTCCTAAAAGCCATCATTTTTTCCTCAAAATTCTTCACAGTTGAATTTTATTGTCTATATGTAAAATAAAGACAACAAAAATAATCTAACAAGAAAGCCTTAATTTAGAAAGAGAATCAGATCTTTGGTTAGGTTCCAACTCCTTATCTTTGCCAATGGGGATTTGAACAAGAACCATGTCAAACCTTCTGTAGCTGGAGTAAAATTACTTTTGTTGGCAGTTTGATGGCTGTTGAGAGGACAGGTGCCACTGGAACGTGGTGTTTTCAGGGGCGGGGCTTAGAGAAGGTTTTGTGCACAATGAGAAGTTCAGTTTTAGACACAATTCATTAGACTTAAACACATCAATAGGAATAAATAAGTCAAAGAATGGAACCACAGAGATCCTTTATTTAAAAATCAAAGTGTCAATTTTGAGGTCCATGACTCACTCGCTGGAGTCAGTGCTAGCGCTCACTCTTCAGGTCAGCCTTAAGTCACTGCTCCTTCTCTTCCTCCTCTCTCATGTCCTTCCTTCTGCATCTTTCCAAAATTCACCTGGTACTGTTCAACTGATTCATGGTTTATTAAGGTATATTAAGTGGCTTGGGTTTTTTTAAAACCTTTCTTGTCTTTCTTTTATTATATTTTAGGAAAGAAAGAAAATGTAGCCTGTTGTTGAGAATCTTAAATCTAGAGATTTCACATCATTTCTCACCTACTTTTCTGCCAACTCACACTGACTAAAATCTTACATTTCTGTCAATTATTTTGTTGTCTCTTGAGAAAAATATCTGGAGACTTCTTCCCTTCTTATAATTTATTTTTGAAATTTTATATAAAAAGAAGCTGTTCTAAAAGATCTCTTCTTGTGGTTGAGGTGTTATGTATCACATCACTAGCACAAGTTCATGAAGGACGATGTTTGGCATAGCTATGCTAATCATAACATATATATGGCAATAACACACACATACACACACACACACACACACACACACACACACACTAGCATGGCTGCTTTGGATGAGAATGCCTGAGAAATCTTGGGGAATTTGCAGGTTTTGAGTAGGACTTGGTGTGTGTTAGCTTGCATTGTATAAATGAATCTGTTGGTAATGCTGAGGCAAGCAAGGATTGTATTGGGAATACTTTTCACTATAAAAAATAAAAAGATCTGTTTTTCTCAAACCCATTAGCCTTCTCAAAGATGGCTCTTTGTTAGCTAAGTGGGTTTAGTAAACATGAACTTGAAGCTCACTATTATGTGCCCAAACCACCTCTAAGTTACAAGAAATAATAGATCATTGATGCATGTGTGATGGTAAACTAGTTGCAGGAGCACTGGGAAGAGTGCTTCTGATAAGCAAAGATGTGATGATGTATATGTCAATGATATAAGCCTGTTGTGCATATGCTGTAGATCTGTCAGCCTTGTGTATTCTTTGTTACGGTTTTATTGTAAATACTCCTTTACCCACCTGCCTCTAATGAGACTGTGAGGTACCCAGAGCAGTCAGTTCATGTCTGCTTTGTCTCTCTTTATCTAAATGACTTGATTGGCTTAAAGAAGATACTTAATCGACATTCCTAAATGGAAATATGGAGAGTAATTCTGAATCACTGCTTTAATCAAGCTTCTTTTGGATTTGCTGAATTTTCAGGGTTTTCTACTTCACACGAAACACTGAGAAGGCTGACACTGCCTAGGAACACTTTCACTACAAATGAGATTGAAATTGCCCTACCAAAGTTGTCTATTTGAATGGATAGTGGGAGTAAGGCCTTTGTATCATCACCAAGTGTGACTCAAAAACACAACACTTCCCTCAAAAAGATGGTCATAGCCAGGAACAGATTTAGGGTACTAAAATTTCCATGGTCCAATGTGGAAGCAGGTTCATGAAGTATTTACAGTAAAAAAAAGCCATAAATCAAGAGAACTTTAAAGTACATTGGTGGAAACATCAGAGAGATCAAGTATAGCAAGGCTAAGAAAACACAGATGTACTTTCTGATGCTATTGGGTGACATTAGCTCTTAGGGTAGTGGAAGCTAGAGGACTAATGATTCAATACATTCCCAAAGGAAGGTCTTTAACTGTTAGTCACAGAATATTAATTCCAACACAGAGGTAAGCATGATGTGGCTACTTAGGAGACTAAATATAGCTGAACGGAAATTGTAATTAGACTCTTGTTTCTAGCATGCTTTTTATTGCTGTGGAAAACACCATGACCACAAGCAACGTGAAGAGAAAAGGGTTTACTTCAGGTTACAAGTTGGAATATCTCATAGAGGGAAATCATGACTGCCATGCACCGTGCCCCTGTCTGCGCTCTATGCGCTAGAATCCAGTTCACGAGCTTCGGGCAAGGGGCTGTAGGTTGAGGAAATACACACACAGAGACAGACGGACACACGGACCTCCAATCACTGGTACAAAGGCCCTTCTTTAATAGCATCATGGAGGCATAAATACCCTGCAGTCAATGGCCAACAGGTAAAAATCCCATCCTCTGATCCTCTAGGCAAAGCACAGCTTTTAGTAACTTCAATTAGAAGGCTCTGGCAGGGAAGAGAAGCTGAAGGCCAGGACTCAATTATTCCCAATAATGACAAAATCTGACGCAAAGGCCATGGAGAAATACTGTCCCAAAGCTTTGCCTCCATGCCCGTCTCAACTGAGATTTAATATTCCCAGATGAGTCTAGCTTGTGTAAAATTGACAAAAGGTAACCATTGCAGCCAAGGATGTGTGACAGTCCAAACTCCCCATTTCACTGAGTCAGTCTGAACCACAGATACTTCCTCTTTCGAGGGAGTCTTCTTCACAAAGGCGGCATCTCTTAAAGAAGCAAGAGCTGTCTCTTATAGGAGACTATAAACATGTGGATGTACAATCAGTCTTTTTTATTGTTTCTGTTATTTTCCATGTCTGAAAATTCACAAGTAAAAGAATTGTGTAAGTATCATAGTGTTGTTTGCTTTGCTTTTAGCAGAATTCAAATGCTCCCCCTATAACACTTTCTTCACCAGATAGCTTCAAAATCTGAAATAACCTGTAATATTTTCACCATATAGTTATTTGCACAAATAAATCAGGCACCCACTAAAGAGTCAGTTTGAAATTCAGACTGAATTACAAAAGTCTGACTTGAGACCATGGTTTCGGATATGATTAGATAAATTTAAGGATTTGAATTTTGTTTTGTGGAACAATTAATGTTCTTTAGAAAGCATTTGCCTTATAATCTTGTATACAAAGTTCACATGGTTGCTTTATTGACAGAGAAATAGTGTCACCTCCTGACAAGTACCTTTAGGTTGTCAAGAAAAGAGTAATTTAACAGGTATACTTGTACGTGTGCGTGTGTGTACATACATACATATGTATGTATGTATGTATGTATGTATATTGCAAACAATTAGTATTGTCAATTGATCAAAACTTGCAGGCTTTTGGGTGAGAAAAGTATTTTCCATTGTCTAAATGAATCACTGAGCTATGCATCATAGAATGCAACTATAAAATCAGTTAAGGATGCTAATTTCATGGGTTACGTTTCCAGAATGCATTAGAAATATAATGTTTCCTTAACATTTATGATGTCTCAGTTTTGCTGTTAGTAAAATAATGTTGAGCTTTATAATGAGCAATCCTGAAGTCCAAAGGAAAGCATACACTGACAAGTATGGGCATATGTTTTCTCCCTTACTAATGTGGTCTGTGAGCAGCAGTCACGCAAACACGCGCAATCAACTTTTCTCAATAGCCCCATTAGTTCTCTAAAGAAATATGATATCTTCTATTTCTTCACTTGAAAATCTGAGAATTTACCACTTGGAAAGCTTTCTTTGCATGACCGAGTTTTCATTGATTTGAAGAAACACTCATAAGGACAATGTTTACTGAAAGCCACAACCTGCACATAGGATCCTGTCTCCCAAGATTACAGCATATTTTCTTTGTTGTTTTACATGATTATTGTGTTTTCAATTGCTTTGTCTTTTAACTGAAGCTTAATAAAACTTATTTTGTAAGAAATTTCCAGAGGTCAGGAAAACTCTGTCTTGAAAGCATATTTTAAATATTTACTGAGAGTCATTACTAGCAGGATATCACATTTTCAAATGACTTAAAAGTCATCATTCCTGTATAATTTCGTAATAATACTGTCCAAAAATAAAACACTTCTTCAGATTATATTTAAATTTTCCAACTAGAGAATACAGCTTCACTAAAGTAAGACCAACCATACAGCCACACTTAATACAATGCCTTGAGTTTCAGGTATAGATTTGAGTGCTAATCAAGTACCAAATAAAAGCCTCTGATAATACATAACTATAAATTAAAACAAAAATTCATATTTTGTACCATTACAAATAGATGGTGTTCATATATAGTCCAAATTTAAACTCTTTAAAGAAACAATACATTTCTAAACAAATAAAGGGGTGAGTGAAAGGGAAACACACAGGCTCTTGGAAATCCAGAGCTTCTGCTTGTCTTATTAGGACAGTTCTCCACTCTTAATCAGTCTACAGAAGATTCAACCTAAGCCACCTCTTCTATTTGAACAAAACCTAGAAGTGTGAAGATGTGAAAGCTATTTATTTAGTTAGAAGAGAATGAATGATGGTTACAAGATGAACCTTTACACATCAAGCAATAACTCAACAGAAATAAATCCAAAGCATTTAAAATAAATTAATATAAAATGGATAATTAACTATCTTGAACCTTGGATTAAATGAGTTACAAAATACTCAATATCAATATTAGAAACTATACAGTTGGCTCATAGCATGTGAATTTAAAATAAATCTTCCTTCTAGTTAGAATGCCTTAGGTCAGAGCTGCACTGAAATATTGGAGTTCAATTGATATCTGGTTATGTAAATGTGTCCACCGGTTTAGGACATAGTAGAACTTTTTCTCTTCAGTAAATCTAATACTTTGCACTTAAAATTTTACCATGTTTAATAATTAAATGCTCCTTTCTTGCACTTGTCTCTAATAACTTCCTTTAAAGATTTTAATTATGGACTCCACAGAGTCAGTGAAGAAACTAAAGCTTGAACTGACTGCATAGTTTCTAGCTGAAGGGAAATGAGAGTTTGCACCTCGTGTAATGCAAGAATGTGCCTGTGAAGATGGCTGAATATATAGATAAGTGAAGCTGCATGGGATACTCTTTTCTTTCATATCATCATGAGATGCAGAAATTAACCTTGCACAGAACAGGGCAAAACCTCATTTCCCAGTCTCTGATTCTGAGCAGCTTCACTAACATGTTTTGCTTTTATTATTGGTTCAGCTAAGTACACTAAACTTGTTTGCAATAGACAGCCTCTTCACATGCTTAATCTGCGTCCTTTAAAAATAAGTACAGCACTTATACATTTTTAAATTTATGGAAAAGGAACTAATCTAGCACCATATCTTATAACTGTTCAATGGAGTATAGAAATGACATAAGTCATGAACTAAATTCTCTAGTGGTTAACATTTGATTTATATCTGTCTTTATGAAATAGCTTTGGAGCAAATAATATTGACTCCAAGTTAGTGCACTATAATAAATGATTTAAATAAATAATAATTAATATAAATATATAAACATACAATAAGGAGCAATTTAAATAAGTAATTTAAGTAGTAATATCAATAACATTTATTCTGGTGATTTTTATGCCTATGAAATGTATTGGTTTCAGAAGACACCATTGTGTGCTTGAGGGTTCTCCTACTCCACTCTCCTCACACATCACCATCCTGCAACTTCCTGGTCCTTCTTTAGGTCTCACAGTTGCAAGTATGAAAACAATGGTGCTTTAAAAACCTAACGTTTGGTTAGACATTTTGTTCAGTTGTTAAAGCATTTCTTTTTTAATCCACAAACACTGGCGTTCAGATCCCCACAAGCAATGTAAAAGCTTGAGGTACAGCAGCTGTCTGTAATTCTGCTATTGGGAGGTAGACAAGGGACCCTCTGAATCAGCAGGTTGCCCGTGCCACTCACACATACATTAAAATATCTAAAGTCAGTCATTTCCCCTGTTTCATAGCTTCCTAATACAGCCAAGATAAAATTAAACCATTTTTAACATCTCATTTAAAATCTCCTATGATGTTTTTCTGATGGCTTAAACAATTTCTTGATGTATATCAACGATCTCTCTCAGTGTCACAGGTTTGACCAAATATTGGGTTTTTCTTATTCAGAGACAGTAACTTCACACTCTGCCTATTTTAAGGTAAATCACTAATATCGATGAATATGTCATGGACTCCTCGGGACGTGGTTAGCAAAATTAACACTATGAGGATGACCAAAAAGCTTCCTGAGTATCCAGTAGCAGCTTTTCATAGACAACACAGCTTCTCAGTCCTGGGCTGAGTTTCAAATCTGGAAATCTGACTTCATTTATCAATGTATTTGCCAAGACACAAAATTTTACTTTCTCACTAAGGCTAGATTATATCAGCCTCTGTGGTTGAAATAGGACTGGCCCCCTTAGACTTGTGTATTGAAATAGTTAGTTACCTGAGAATGGAACTGCTGGAAGGATTAGGATTAGGAAGGGTAGCCTTATTGGAGTATGTGTGGCCTTGTTGGAGAAAGTGTTTCACTGGGAGTGGACATTGAAGTTTCAAAAGCCCATGTCAGGCCCAAACTCTCTCTCTCCCACACACCTCCCTTTCCACCCCCTGTCATCTCCTTCCCTCTCCCCTCTCCCTCTCCTTTTCCCTCTCCTTCTCTTTCTCTCTGCTCACAGATCATGATGTAGCTCTCATGCTCCTATTCGACCACCATGCTTGCCACTCCGCTCGCTGACATAATGTAATAGACTGACCCTCTGGATCTATAATCAAGTCTCTAATTAAATGTTTTCTTTTCTAAGACTTACCATGGTCATGGTGTCTCTTCACAGTAACAGAACTAAGAGATCCTCCCATCAGCTACAGATCTGATTAAGAATCACGATATATAAAAGGAAACCTTATGTCTTTAATTGTGGACTGTTACACCTAAAAATAAGATTGTATTTATTTCCAAATTTGATATCTATGATGAGGTTAGTGTTGAATTTTTATTATTGTTTGCACATTTTTACTTTATTTTTTCTACTATTTTTAGTTAATATACAAACCACGCCTTTGTTATGACAGTTTTATCATATATTTATTATTATATTGCATACATATACAAACACACACACACAGGTGTCCACCTTTTCCCTCTGCCTCCCTTTTCTGATTCTTATGGCTAGTATTGCTTTTCAAGTACCTTTGGAATAAATTAGATCCAAGCAGGTGGGCATGCCTGTAGAGGGTTTTGCGAACTGATCATTTGACATGAGAAGATTGACACTGAGTCTGTGACACATTTTATGGTGGCAGACCAAGTAAAAGGACAGGGAAGAAGGGTGCTTTTCCTTTTTGTCTGCTTGACCTCACTGTTGCTAGAAAGTTCATCTGTCTTGCTTCTGCCATTCATTCACTGGTACTAGTCTACCTCTTTGGGATTCCAACTTGGATTTAAGACCAGTAACTCTGTAGAAAACCTATGGGGTGAGAGCAGCACATGGAGACTAACAAGGCATCCAGTGTTCTGGACTATACAACTATCAGATTCTTGATCTTCCTATCAGGAGACATCTATTGCTGAACTATCCACATGGTAACTTAACATCCAGTCTAATAAATTCCCCATACACACATATGCAATATGTAGGGGATTCATTAAACATATGCTATTATATAAATACAATATATATTACATTTTATCAGTTCTATTCTTTTAGAGAAATCTTCCTAATACACTGGTCTAGTTCTTCATTCTTCCAACTAGTCCCTTTCCTACTTTTAATTCATGACGATTCAATCACACACAGACATGCGCACCTACTCACCCATGCAAATATATGTACACATGCTTTCTCTCTCTCCCCTCTCTCTCTCTTTCTCTCTCTCTCTCTCTCTCTCTCTCTCTCTCTCTCTCTCTCCCTTTCTCATGCACATACTCACACATATGCGTACACACACACACACAAAACTCTCTCAGAAATACAAATCTAGATTTAACATACATGTAAAGTATAAAAATGTGACATTCTTTTCCTCTTCTACAGTCCTCTCTTATTCTTCTAATTACTTCCTCCATTCTTCCTTATTTAAGAGCTTTTGTTTTTCCCCATCCATGTTACTTCTTTGAATCATAATTAAAAGACATAAAACATCACTTGAATAAATTTTTGACCATTTTTGACAACATTTGTAAGCATGTGCCACTTTTAAAATAATAATATTCAGATTTTATTTCCTATCAATACACACATGCATTAATTTGTTATCACTTAAAAATTATCACCAATACATACAGAATTGCTCAAATGGCATTATCATGAATTCTGGCAACTTGTTAACATAAGACACCCCTTAACAATTTCCAATTCCATTTCCTTAGTTGGTATTTTTAATTAATAGTTAACACATAACAGACAACAAACGTCTTTGAAATGGTTAAGACTGCCAACTTGATAGGACCTGTAATTACCAAGGAAACAAGCCTCTGTACACCACTGTGAGGACTATCTAAATTAGATTAACCAAAGGAGGATCATCATTCTGTGAGTGGCACATGTTGTGCCCAAGGGCTGGGACTCCATAAAAAGAAGAAAGCCAGATGAGCCCTCTTCTCCACTTGTTGATTGCAAATACAATCTGACCAACTATCTCAGTATCCTGCCATGGTGACCTCTATCCTCTGAAACTGTAAACAAAAGTAACTGTGAGCCAAAATAGACCCTCAATGTCACTTCTTGTCATGGTCATGAGACAAGTAGCTGACAGAGGCTTCCTCATTTGTCTAGTGGAAAATGGACTACTGAGACATTGTCAACAACACTTAGAGTCCAGTAAACAAGCTCAAGCCCCTTGTCCTCCCATTTATGTTTGTATAACTGATTCTTGTTTCAACCAGAAGTCAACTATTGACTTGGTTAAGTTCTCCACATCCCTAGAAATTCTTGCCCAGGCTCATGTAACTTTGAGCAGCCAGGTCACCTAGGAGCCTTGACCCCTGCCTCTGTATTTGTCAGTCACCAAGAAAACTTCCTGCATTATTTTCAATCACAACCCGGAAAATTAGCTCTATTTGTTGTTACTCTTTGGAGTTTCCACCTGTGGTTTATAACTTGTAACAATTTTGAACAATGAGAGAATAATGCTGACTATCTATTTGGGGTCAGAGAGGAAAATAGTATCCTTCACTATGACATAAAAAGCTACTTCATGTAAAGACTGAGGATGAAAGATGAGAAGAGCATCTCTTGTTTTTAAATTTTCTACTTCTTCTCAATCTGTTTTATGAATAAGATGTTAGCTTTCTAATATTGTCAAATGCATTTTATCCCCACAAACAACATTTTATTAAAACCCAATTCATTGACAAATATTTTTAAGAAGCTGATTATGATGAACAGAATATATTTCTATTAATTATAAAATATAACTGAACTGTATTTGAATTACATTCATGGTCAGAATAAAAATGCTTTTCAATGCCTGATTCAGCTAATTAAAAATATACACTTCGATAACTTCGGTGAAGTTGCTGTAACAATACCATAAACTGGATAGATTAAAGATGGACATTTGGGAGGTTTTTGTTTGTTGGTTTTGCTTTGTTTGGTTTGTTTTTACATTCCTGAATAATAAGAGAACAACATTAATGTCCACCTGATATCCGTTCAACTCTTCTCATGTTGAAGGCGTGGTCACTCCTGGTTTTTCTATGACTTCCTTCCTCCACTCTCACCCTGTGGTTCTCCTCCTATGCTGCCTGTGTCCATGCTCCTCTTACAATGATGCTTTTTAAATTATGAGAGCCCCATGCTCTCTACCTGCTCTACACAAATACCTTTCAAGAGACTCCAAGAAGGTTCACATCTTGGATTACTGATTTAATACAGTAACTTTTAGAGGGCACAACTCAGTCTAAGCCACTATGACCCAGGTACTCAAAATTCATGAACTTCCTGCTTTGATCCTCAAATTCCAAGTCTTTATTCCAACACACATCATTTATAAAATTTAACGTCTCCAAAGACCTTCCAAATTTTCTATAGTGAGCCATAAGGAATTATTCATCCTGAGGCAAAATTTCTTCCAAGTGTTGAACTTGTGAAGATTGGAAAGCTATATATGTAATATACATATAATATTACATATACACCACACACATATATTTGCATATAAATATACATTTACATAACAACAATTAATGAAAAGAGGCAATGAATTTGAACAAGAGTAGAATGGATATATGCAAAGCTTCAGAGGAAGGAAAAGGAAGGGGAAATGAAGTAATTATATTAATTACAAAAGTAATAATCTCAGAAAATAAATGAAAATTTTAAAATAAGTTAAAATTTTAAATAGAGTAATCAGGCAAGGATGGATGTGCATTCTCCTTGTAAAGAGATGAGAAGAAAAGAAAGAGGTGATTGTGGTTTCTAAGACTAGCCAGGTAGACACAAGTATCTCCTACACTCTATAACAGTTCTCTCTAGCCAGATACCCTGCTTTCTGCACATAGTAAGAATAAATCTGACCACCAAATCTCTTTGGCTGTATGTTGTCACCCAGCAGGTTCTGGATGGCCCCACCCCAAAGCTTGGAACAGAGGCTTTCTAGCCTCTTAAAAAAAAAAAAAGTTAGTTCTAATATAACACGGATTGCCTCGAAGGTCCTGTTTTCTTTTTCTTGATGACAGTTTTTGCTTTTCTCCAATTGACTTGGTGGAGTAGGCATTATATAATCTATCAAGTCCATCTGCGTATCTATCTCCATTGTGAGCATAATCCTATCTCCATTCACGGCTTCCAGTGAAGTGTGCATCACATGGGTATTCAGCAGCATCCTGACAATTTCTTCAGAATAAATTTTATATTCTCTTATTGCTTTGATAAAACACCATGCCTACAAACAACTTGGATTAAATTAAATTAGAGTTTATTTGGCATATCACAAGTCTATGCTCAAAGGAAGTCAGGCCAGGAACTTGAGACAAGAACCTGGGGGCAAGAACTAAAGCAGGGGACGCAGAGGAGTGCTGATTACTGGATTGCTCTTCCTTACTTGCTCATTCTGGTGTCCAATACAACTCAGGACCACCTTCCCATGCACAGGGAATTGGCCCTTCCCAGAAAAAGTAATTAAGATAATACCTCACAGATTTGCCTACAGGCTAATCTCCTAGAGGCATTCTCTCGGTTAAAATTCCCTATCCCAGATTTGTGTAGGTTTGTGGCAGTTAACAGAAACAACCAGCATAGATGAATATTTTGAGAATCTTATAAATCCTACATTTCTGTTCCTCGCTGTTTAACGATTTAACCCTCTGTTCATCTCCTTTCCCCATCTATCCTGAGTAGTCAGGAGACAGGGAACCCTGTCAAGAATTTGCTTCACAAATAAGTTCTACTGTCTACAAAACACAAAAGAAAACTGTCTAACTTTCTGTCACTTAATAACAATTGGCTTTTCTCCAGTGTCCCTTCTTAGCATTTGTGTTTCTGGATTGGACTGAAGCTCTCCCACCCTACTGTTCATCCAGAGCCCACGCACTGCAATATAGTCGGTGTTTGTTACAGAGGTACTCCTCATCTCAGGACCAAAAGCTGACAATCTGCCTGGGCTCCTATAATTAAATGCCAGAGGTTTAAACAACACATCTTGATGATGCACCGCTTTGTGGGATGACAAGGCCAATATAATGTTTGCCTGATTCTATCCTAGAGCAGATCCTTTCTAATGTGCAAGTATTCACTGGGTAATAATGTGCTCATGAGGTTGGGGCCGTGGTGACCTCATCTAAGCATATAACCATCCTCAGCTTCCCAACTCCCAGTAACATAGTGTTAGAAGTCGAGGCTCCAAATGTGATTACAGCCAAGGTGGAATTCAGTTCTTCACCAAAAGTTTGTTATTTTCTATCCACACTCATCCTCCTATTTCTGCATGCCACGCCTCACAATTCCACATTACCAGAGGGAGATTTCTGCATTGTTAAGTTAAAGTCTGATTTTAGAAAATAGATATCAAAGTTTTCAGAGGAAATGTTGCCATATCAATTGATAGCATACCACATAGATAAGAAGAATGAGAACTGAGTATGGACTTATTTACAGAGTTTATTTGTCAGAAATGTTTTTCAAATGAAGAAAACCAGTAATTTTGAAAAATAAATGTAATCTTTTCCAGAGAGGAGAAAATTTTATTAAAACAGTTCAATAATGACCAAGTTCCTATGAAGACGTGGTGAGTTAAAATGCTCTAAGGAAATGAAGGAGCACTAATAACATGCAGATGTGTTTTCTAGGTAGAGCACACTGGCACATACCTTCTTTTCATTAGCTGCCTTCTCTTGAGCTAATTTTCATCTCTTAAATATTTATAAGTTTGCATTGATGAGTAATGATAGACATGTGTGTACTTTCAGTTTCCTAAAATACATAAGGAAATATATAGTTGCAAGCATAGGAAATTAATATGGTACTGAATTTTACCCTTTGTGTATTATTTCCTGCTTTCATATAGACAGAGAAAGCAAACATGCTTTTGCTTAGTGATTAAGTAGTTTTGTTTTCTCTCTGTATGTCAGGCAAATGCCTTTAAGGCTGCCTGAATGTCCAAAGTATACTTATAAGTCTATTAAAATACCCTAACATTCTAAAGTCAAATAATATTTTGGAACATATATCTTGGGTTGATATCTCAAGAGTTACACACTTAATGATTCAAGTAATTATTGTTAAAATGCTTGCCAGAGAGATATCTTCTGATTATATGATGGCTTAGTTATAGCAGAGATGGATACCAAGATTATTTAGGAATATTATTATTTAGGAATTGAAGGAGACAGAGGGAAATACAACATTGAGAGATACAAGAGAGGTGAGATCATTAATAAACTTTACATTGAGAGACGCAACATCAGTGTGAGCTAGTGGGATTTAATTCTGTGTCTCCATGTCTGGAAGGAACTGGTAAGTGTGAGTTACAGGTCATAGCATTCAAGGGGCAAAGGATCATGGCAACTTTGCCATTTCCTCTCAGGCATTAGCTGAACGCAATTCCTAAAGATAGTTTCATAATACTTCCAACCTGCTCTGAGGTTGACAAAATAAGTCACCCGGCAATAGAAAAAAGGGTAATAGAGAAGTATAATTGTTGTCATTTGTCTCGAAACACTGAGATGTTAAGTGTCTGGTACCCTCAGATAGATGGGGGAAAGAAATGATTCTATGTAGTGTGTGAATTTAGGTAATTACAGAATAGAGCAGATTCAGAAAACTTTGGTAAATCCAAATGTGTTTGTATCCTCTTAACTAAAACGATTTTGCATTAAAAATCTATATTATTCCTCAGTAAAAAGATACTAGAAAGCAACATGGCTAGTGTTATCAACTTGACTGTATTAGGATTCGCCTTGGCGACAACTCTGTTTGCCCACCCTGTGAAGGAATATTTAGCTTCTGGACTTGCCTGTGAGGAATTGTTTGGTTAGATTTGAGGCAAGAAGACCCACCCTCAAAGTGCACAGCATCATTCTCTGGGATTTTGTCCTGGACTGTATAGAAAGGAGAATTCTAGCTCAAAATAAGAATTTTGACTATGAATACAATGTGGCCAGCATCCTCAAGACCCTTCAGCTGGGACTTCATCATGAGGAATTATACCTGGAACTATGAGCCAAAATGCATCTTTCTTTAAGCTGCTTTGGTCAGAGTATAGCACCTGAAAAAACAACATAAAGCAAACTAACTAAGGAATTTAAGAAGTCCGAACTAATTGGGATTCCAATGAGAGAAATCATCTATAGCTGCAAAAGATACCTTAGCTATCTCTGCATCATATAATATTAATATTATATTATATTAATATAGATTTGTCCATAAATAATTCTGGAAAGATATTTAGAACATATTGTTTCATACTTACTTTCTGCATACAAAGATATCTTAGGGGAATGTTAGCATCATCCCATGACAATTATTTTCAGCCTAATTCTCTTTTTGTTGGATTTCCTTTCGACACAGGAATGACGTCACCATTCAGCTGTCACAGTGTTTCTATGGAGTTTCTCTACAAATCTCCTCATGGGAGGGGTTCCACAATCAGATTATATTGTAGAATATTATTTTAAGATATGTTACTTTTGTTTGTGCTCTGGAACATTTGTTTAAGAATGCAAAGATGTGTTTGATTAAATAAAATTCACCTGTGGTCTGGAGGCTGATGAGAAGTTGTAGGGAGGAGCCAGAAGGGTAGGGGATATAAAAAGGGGCGTGAAAGGAGTGGGGGGGATGGAGGGAGCTAGGTGAGCTGCTTGCTATTCAGCGTCTCTGGGAAGCAGAATTCTACCTCAAGCTTTGAATCTTGAATTCTTTAGCAGGACAGAGATAAAATTACTTAGTAGTTTTGAAAGAGTTGGTGTTTGAGGAACAGAATTTCTTTAGGCAGCGGCTCTTGTGGCCTAATGGCTGCTGTTACCAGTGGAGTTGCAGCTGCTGACGAAGAAAGCCATAGTTTAAAAGGGAGACAATTAAAAAGAGGACCACAAGATTAAATGATCTTAATATTTTTCCTCCCTAATAATTATGGAATTCATATCCTTGATTCAATAAATGTGTATCTTTCATTATTCAACACATGAAAAATCTATTCCATGAAAAAGAATTTTTATTTCCAATGAGAAGAAACTCACCAAATCCCAGGACAGCGAGGAAAGTTAGAGTGGAGAAAAGTTCTTAGATTTCTTGTGTTTTTCTTCTTTCTACGTAGAGTTATTATTTTCTCAGGAGAGCTTGGTTTTAACTCTCAACTTGAAATTGTTGAAATGTTTCTCACATCTTGATGCTTGCATATTTAGTTTAGATTTATTTATTTCTTCGAAAAAAAGTAAAAAAAAAAGAATTAAAACCCACACACTCAGTACTCTTTCTCACTCTATGTTAGTAATAGCAAATATCAATCAGAAAGAAGTAATTTACCCCATCCCACTTGTTTCCCCATTCTAAAATTCAACATATAAAGCACATTCACTCTGTTTCATGTGATTGCCTCTGAAGCCAGCATGCCCTTTAAAAGACCTGATTCATCCTGCTTAGAAAGGAAGTCTGTGCCCTACCTCTGTATTCCTTTCTCTTGTCTGTAACTGACAACCCAAAAGAGCAGTTTCCTGCAGTAAAGTGCTGTATTTTGAATCAGAGCTTCATGCACAGTCAGTTTGTCTTCACCTTAAATAAGAGGGGTGATCACTAGGAGAAACAATAGAAGAAATGTAGGACTTCTTTCTATATCTCTAACTCTAGTCTAGGAAAAAGATACAAAGACAATATAGAGGAGGTATCAATGTAGTCAGACAAGGAAGCAAACAACTGACCAAACAGATGAAGATGATAGTTTAATTATTGTGGATAGCTGAGATTCCTAGCTTGTCAATGTTTGGATGGGCAGATTCTCTTTCCCACTGTCCTGACACCATCTAGATTTCTTTCAACTCATTTTCTGACCAGTCTTATCTGACAGTATCAATATTGTTTGCAATCCTCTGGATAAACAATACTAAATGAAGCCGATGCCATTTATCCAGAGAACCATTTGGCCTCCAGCCTGGTTTGAATGTGGAAATTAATCATGTAACTACTCAGTACTGTTCCCAAAGCAAACACGCAGACTCAGCAAGAGAAAGGCTGCAGGGATACACACCACGATCCCATGGGAAACCTAGCAGGAGCCTTTTCAGGGGACTTCTCAGGTGTGACATTTAAAATGGATCTCCTGGGTGCATTTCATGGGGGTGAAGTTGGAAAAACTTCTGAGCTTATTACCAGGGAAAGAAGAACCCTCTTCCACAGTGAGTGAAATTTCTACTTGCAATAGTAAAAATTATGAGGGAGTCAAATTTGAAGAGATTGTAGATTCTTGAATAAAAGAAGTCATTATCTATAATTTAAGTCATTGCCTGGCCACAGAAAATTATGATTGGATAATGTGTTTCATTCAAAACCACAGCCCTTACCATTTCTCCTGGGATATTTCACCATCTAGTTTTTAAGTCTCCCTAATTATCCAGAGCTGTTAAAGCTTTTGTTGATTTGGGCATTGTATCTAGATGCAAAAAGATCACTGTTCTCTGAGGTTTCATTTAGAGCTTGAATAACTGAAACAAAGAAGACATTTTTATTGCTCTCACTTTCTTAATTGTGAAAATCTTTGGCCCATAACATTTGACTTATGATATAAATATTTACACAATCTAATAGTGAACCATAACACATTGTTTTTAATTATTTTAGGTACTTTGAAAATCTAACGTTTAGGTCAGTATTTAATGCAGAAGTGCCATTATCTCTTGCAAATAATACAATGATTGATATTAGATGAGCAAAAGCAAATAATGTTTATCAAAGGTCTCATTTGCTCATGTCTAAATTATCTCATTGAGGAAGCTGAGTATTGGCAAATAACGATTTCTTTATCTCTGGCTAAATATTTTTACAGTCATGTCTATAACTTACTACAATCGAGAATGTTACTGACCCAGAACAATAAAGCAAAATAACTTCTTGCTTCTCATGAAAAGTTTGAGAAACATTTATTCTGAGAAAACTTTTATTTTCATTCTCATCCATGGTCTTTCCTTGAGTATCACATTCATGAGACATTCCTTCAATTTGCAGGAAAACAAAACAAAAAAGCCTTTGTTCCCAGGGAGCCCCTTTGGCCATCAACTTAATTAGATGAATCCCAATCCTATCACTGGAAACTTCGTTGGTAGATAGAGATGGTCACGTCGGACTCTATATCACCCATTACTTGGCAATTCGGTTTACGTCACCTTCATTTTAGGAAGCTTCTCCTGTATTGGAGTTCCATGCTACCCCTCAAATGACCCTTGATTTTAGTTGTCTTTCCCCGTATTCTCTACCACAATCCCTTCCCTTCTCCTTCCCCACTTAACCCCCCATTCCAGATTCCACCCATCTACCCACAATTACCTTTTCTATTTCATCTTTCTCTTTTCCTAACAAGATCTATCTATTCCCTATAGTCCCTTACCCTATAGCGACCTTCTGTGGTTCTATAGATTGTACCCTGCTTATCACTGACTTCACAGCTAATACCCATAGTATTAAAACTATGAATATATAAAAGTGAATCCATGCCATAGTTGACTTTCTAGCTCTAGAATACCTCACTCAGAATGATTTTCTCTAGTTCTATCTAGTTGCCTGAATATTTCAAGGTGTCATTGTTTTTTGAACAGCTGAGCCATACTCTGTGATATAAATATGCCACACTTTCCCTACCCTGACCTAGATGGAATGTCCCCTCAAGTCCCTTGTCGCAGAGCTCAGGTTATATTGTGAAAGAGGTGGTGAGGTGGTGGAAAGGGTATAAGAGCCAGAGCAGAGCTCATATGAACTCAGAGACTTAAGCAGCGTGCCCAGGGCCTGCACAGATCTATAACAGGTCCTTTGTGCTTATAGTATGGCTTCCAGTCTAGAGTTTTTATAGGGTTCCTGAGTGTGTGAAGGAGTGGGTCTCTGATTCGTGTGCCTTCTCTCAGATTCTTTTTCTCTTGTTTGTTTGTCTTGTCCAATTTCAATGTGATAGCTTTTGTTTTATCATATTATATTTTATTTTGCTATATTTTAGAAGGTAATTATTTAATTTATTAATCAATTAATGAAAGGCTAGCCACTAGGGAAAAGGTTAACAAATGAACTGTCACTTATACCTTTCAAAAGAGGGAAAATATCTTTTCTTCATTTGAGAGACACTGGGTATATCACCCACTCCAGAATAGGCGTCATATTCTGGAGTAGTCAACCACTATACGATTGGACTCCGCAATTTTTGATATACTTTTATATGGTTACAGTTTAGTGAGGTTTTGTTGTTGTTGTTTTTCCATGTAGTGTGGTTTTATGTTATTTTATTATTGATGGGGAATTTTTGCATTGATTTTTGGTTCTTGTTGAGAAGAAACATAGTCGGATGGATCAGGAGTGGGAGAGAATCTGGAAGGACTTAGAGGAAGTGAATAATATGATCAAATATATTTACATTTTAAAAATTAAATAAAATAATAAAACACTGTTCCCTATGTGTACTGTCATCTTGATAGAAGTTAGAGTTATCTGAAAGGAGGAAGCCTCAACTTAGAAAATGTCTCCATAAGGTCTGGATATAAGACATTTTCTTAATTAGTGATTGATGGGGAATGGCCCAACCCATTGTGGGTATTGCCATCACTGGACTGGTAACCCCGGTTTCTATAAGAAAACAGGGTGAGCAAGACATGGGGAAGAAGGCAGTAAGCAGCACCCATCCATGTCCTCTGCATCAGGGCCTGTCCTCCAGTCGTCAGGCTCCTGCCCTGGTTGTGTTCCTGTCCTGATTTCCTTCAGTGATAAAGTATGATGTGGGAGTGTATGCCGAAGAATCGCTTTCTCCCATGCTGCTTTGGTCATTGTTTATCACAGCAGTCGTGAGCCCAGCAAAGACATGGACGGGAAGTGGTCCTTCATGTACGTATCCCTCCCTGATGAACTGCGCATGGACTCTGCACAACAGTGGTTGTCTTCAACTTTGTATGCTCTGGTGAGCTTACCAGGCTCCATCACACAGTTCCAAATCTATGGAAACACAGCTGATCCTGGTTACACTCAGTCGACCGCACAGACAAAGACAGGAACAGAGACGGGATATCCAGCAGTCTTGTAAAATGCCCTTCATAACGGCACAATGCTGTACCTATAATCCCAGCTCTGAAGAGGTAGAGACAGGAGAAGAGTCCTTCAGGGAAGAGGGGATTTTCACAGGGGTGGGAAGAGATAAGAGAAGGCAGAGAATGAGATTAACTAGACTGTGTCACGTTAGTGTATGAAATGGTTAGAGAACAAATTTTAACTAATAAAAAAAGTAAAAAGAAGACCCTTCTCAGACCTGTACAGGATCCTGCAGGGTAGTGTTTGTCTTTTTAGTTCCTATGGGCACCTGTGAGCAGAGATGAGTTGTCCTGTGTGTTTTCTTGTAGTATCCTTTCCCCTCTGGCTCCTATAACCCTTCCCTTCCCTCTTCCTTGGGATTCCCCCAAATTCTGCCTAATGCTTTGATGTCGCAGGTCTCTACATCTGCTCCCCTCAGTTGCTGGATGAAGCCTCTATGATGACAATTATGCTAAACTCCAGCCTACAAGTAGAACAGATTATCATTAGGAATCATTTCATTGAATTTCTTTTCTTTTTTCTTTCTTCCTTTTTTAATTTTTTGGTCATGATGGTTCTATCCTAGATCTCTGGGTCCTGGCCCTCCAGACAGTGTCAGGGATGGGCTCCCTCATGTAGCATATGTCCCAATCTGGACCAGTTATTGGTTGGCCACTCCAAGTTCTGTGCCACCTTTACCCCAGCACATCTAGCCCTCTGCATATGTGTTACAGATATGTATATTGATCTTCTTGTGGGATGCCTAACAGTGTGCTGAGGGTGGGGAGCCTCTGACTCCATTCTTTGTGCTTGGGACTCTTTTCTTTCTACTGGGTTACCTTGTCCAGCCTTAATATGCACAGTATCTTGTTAGCTCATGTCTAGCTAGTATCCCTGGGAGGCCTGCAATTTTCTGAAGAGAAACAGAATAAATGGATCTGGGAGAGGGGTAGGGTAAGGAGAGGAATGGGGAAGAGAGGGGGGGAAAAACTGTGGTCATGAAGAAACATCATATGACCAGTGGCATCATGTATCTTTAGAAGTGAAGATAGTTTCCATTAACTACCAGATAACAAACATGAAATCTGAAGATCGGTTCTATAAGTTCTATAAGAAAGCAGGCTGAGCAAGCCAGTAAGCAGCACCCCTCCATGGCCTCTGCATCAGCTCCTGCATTCAGGTTCCTGCCCTGCTTGAATTCCTGCCCTGACTTCCTTTGGTGATGAATGATAATAAGAAAGTGTAAGATGAAAAAGAGCTTTCTTCCCCCACTGTCATTAAAATAAAATAAAAATACTTCTGAGTGAAGCATTCTTCAAGCCATAGCTAATATGTCAGGCAGTATTAAATATACAAAGTGAGCCTTATACTTTGATGCCACATATTAATAGCTGTGTCTTTTGTTTTGTCAATACTCATTCATCTCGACAATTTTCTTAACATTATGTCTTATAAACCCAAAACAAAATTATATCAGATGCAAAGAATAAAATCTAATGTGTTAAAACAAGCAAAACCACAGTAGGAATGGCTGATGAAGTAGAAAAGGTCTTTAGCTAGTATTAGTTTGTGTATGTTTTTATTCTTACTTTCTTCTCTAAGGCCAGGCAATAGTGTCAGCATATTGAGATTTACTTTGTAAAGGCATTCACTTCTAAATTTTAATACCAAGTGTGGTTTTAGTAAGTAAAGGTGGCTATATTTGAAGCTTCATCCACATCTTAAAATGAATGTACAAATTAGCCATTCCTAGACAGTAAACATCCAAACACTAGGCAACATAAGGCAGTAAGTATCTTTACTGTTTGTGGCTCTATGGGGTGTCTCACCAGTTTTCCTGTGTGCCTGGGTCTGTGATATCGTATGAACTTATACATACATTTGCTGTCTGGAGGCAATCTACTTGTATATGATTGGTGGCCAAGAATAAATTAAATTACCTAAGTTAACTCTATTGAAGACTCACTCATATGGCAACTGGAATGGAATTCCCAAGTACAAACTCATATTGCCTTTGTCTACTTAATGTTTGACAGGAAATAAAGAGACAGAAGCAGTGTGAAAAGCCTGCTGAAATCTTGTTTTAGATTGAATAAAATTGAACAGATTCTTTGGAATACTTTTGTTTTAGGAAAGAGGTGAGGGGAAAATGAAAATTCAGATGGTTACAAAGACTACTGAGGAACTCAGATAATACTTTTTGTAATCAATCTACTATTGGGGTTATAATCCAAATTGAATACTTACAAAACTTTTAAAAATAGAAAATATTCTTAATTTTCCTTATTCCTTTTCTTGAAATTCTAGGGAAGGAATACAAATTTTAAAAGGAAAGGCTTAGGTTGTTTGTTAACATTTTGAGTTAATCAATATTTCTTTTTTTACTTATTTAAAAAGTAAAATTTATTACAAAAATGAAACTTCTTTTGTTATTGTTTTTTATTACAATGCATAATCACCACAAGCAGTTTATATTATATATCAGAATTCACTCCTTGGGGACCAAGATATCTTGAAAGCACTTATAATATTGCTTTTTAGTATTTGATATTTGATTTAATGACTCTGAAATGCAAGCTTGTGTTTATTAAGAATCATGACACTAAAAGTGTGGTATGTCTGAGTATTTCATTTTGTCTTTAATAAAATAATAATCAGGAAGCAAGACTTGTTATTCAAAAACTGGTATGTCGTATTTTTCATAAACTATATAACAAAGGTGGTGGGTCAACTAAATAAAAATGTCAGTCACAAAAATCTTGAAAGTCTGTAGAAAAGTCACAGTAATTGAAGGTAGGAAGACATCTCAGTCCATAAAGGATAACACAGTCATGAAGATTTTAGATGGGATGACTAACATCCATTTAATAACGCCAGACATGATGGCTTGAAAGCATACCTAAAATCCCAATTCTAAATAGGTATAAACAGACAGATCCCTGTACTACCTTGCCTGCCAGCATGGATGAATTGGCAAGCTTCTGGTTCAGTATGAGACCATGCATAAAACAAAACAAGAGCAAAAACAAAAATAACAATCAATGTGGGAAGGAAGACTAGAGTGAAGCAGATTCTTCTGGACTTGACAGGATCGCTACAACTGTGAACTCACAACAGTTGTGCTTACCTGCACAAAATAAATCCAGTCAACATTCCAGAATGGATGGGGAGGGGAAAGGCTCATGAGTGGTACCCATCTGAACGTAATTAACTACTGAGATTATTAACTGTTAGGAAGGGAATACCCATTGTTGTCAAGGGTGTGGCCCTTGAAAAGTCAGCCATGATCCAGTGGATGACCTCACATCTATGCATGTATGGATAACACAAGTTGTTCTCTGTGATAAAAAACAATTAAGATGCAAAATGGCAATTGAGGGGATCCAGGAAGAGTTTAGGGGTGAGGATGAGGTGCAAATGTCACCAAAATACCTTGTGTTAGGAAATTCTCAAAGACTTGCTAAAATATTATAATTTTAAAAGAAGGTGGAAAGTGACTGAGAAAGATACTTTAATTTGACCTGTAGCCTTCTTATGCATGCAATGTACATACACCCCTTCATACACTGTTTATATACGGAAATGGGTATGTACACACACATATATACATATATAGAGAATTCTCCTGCTCTCCTTGCATCATTTCCACTTCCTGTCTGGTTTTCCCATCTACACCTCCTGCCTGGTCAATCAGCATTTATTTAAAACATGATTGACAGAATAGAGACAATTCTCCCACACCAATGCTTTATACACACACATATATAAATGTATGTACCACATGTATACCATACACATAAAATCACAATGATTGATCTTGATCACAGTTTGAGAGGGTTAATTTTCATGGTGAATTTGAATCAATCTAGAATCACCCAAAAGAGCATTAATGAGGCACTGTCTATAATAGGTTAGGCTGTGCTGTAGGCAAGCCTAGGGGTAGAGATTGTCTGATTGTTTCAACTGACTGGTGAAAACCCAACCTAAAAGTGAGTAGCATTATTTCTTGGGCTTGGGTCCTGGAATGTATTAAAAATAAGACAGTGATCTGAAAGATGTATAATGTCTTCTCTTTGAGGTCGGCTGTATATGTAACTATAAGTGCTCGCTTGGCTCCCCTTGCTTCACAACTGTAATCTGAAATTGTAGGCTAAAATACTTAGGCACTGTTGGGGGGCCCCTTATCACTGAAGTTAAAAAAATTATAATTAGTGAAGCATCATGACATGTGATAATCATTCTCAAACTGTCTGTCACAACCCCTTGGAGGGTCAAATAATCCTTTCACTGGGTCACCTAAAACCATCAGAAAACAGATGTTTAAGTAGGATTGACAGCAGTAGTAAAATTACAGTTATGAAGTAGCAACAAAAATAATTTTATGTTTGCGGATGCTCCACAACATGAGAACTGTGTTGAAGGTTACATGATTAGGCAGGTTAAGAACCACTGTGCTAAGCTATCAGACATCACAGGTGGGTACGTGGGTCAGAACTTCCTATCAGCTAAATAAGTACAGAGCCTTGAATTCAACAGAAGGAGTAGAAGGGAATTTTAACTAATGAACAGCAAAATGAGGCATAGTGTTATAAGGTAAAATTTGAACAGCACTTTATAATTCATAAATAAATTAATCTTCTAGATTGATATTCAAAATCATGCGATGACATGATGGTGTTGTCATTCCCACATGAATGATGAGGACTGTAGGATGTAGGTGCTTCAAGACTTTCTACTGCATTTTTGCCAGAAGCAGTAGTACACTCCAAGCAGAGTTTGTCCTGGCTGGTTTTGTCAGTTTGACAGAGGTTAGGGTCATCAGAGAGAAGGGAGCCTCAGTTGAGAAGACGCATACATAACATCTGGCTATCGGCAGGTCCTTAATTGGTGGCCCATGGAGGAGGGCCCAGACCATTTAGATTGGTGCCATTCGTACTGGTAGTCCTGGGTTCTATGATAAAGCAGACTGAATAAGCCATGGAGAGCAATGCAGTAGGCCCTTTCACAACCTCTGCATCAACTCCTGACATCAGGTTCCTTCTCCATTTGAGCTTCTGTCTTGACTTCCTTCAGTGGTGGATTACTCACGTGGATGCTTAAGCCACATAAGACCTTTCCTTTACAACTTGCTTTTCGCCATGGTGTTGCATCATACCAATAGTTATGCTAAGACAGAGTTCATCTTCTGACTCACCAATTGGATGATGTTAACCTCTGCTGTTAAACATGAAGAAATGTATAAAGTCACGTGTGTTGCTTTGGAGAGTCACAGAGACATTCCTAACAAGCAACCCGCCACCCGAGTAAGAAGAAGTTGGTTGAATTCCCACAAAACCTGAGCCTTGACTGACTATATCAAAGAAGGAAAAGGTAGTCAGAAGTTAGATTGCATCTGCCTTAGGGTATTCTGTGTTGCTCTGAAAAATTCCCAAGACTGAATAATTCATGAGAAAAAATATATTTATGTATCTCACATGTTTTGAGATCCAACGGTACCTGACAGTGTCTGTTCAACTTATGATGAGGTCCCATTACAGATGGCATCAGATGGCAGACATGGAAAAGTGGCAAGGAGATTTGTGCAGAAAAGGGCAAATACCATGGTAACCTGACTTTACCAGCACCTGCTGTGCAGGCTAATCCAGTCCCAGGAGATCGAGATAGCTCCCAGGGCACTTAATCCAGTCTCTACAGAGAGAGAATTGTTTATAAGAGCAACCTAAGGTTTTTAAAGATTCTATCACATCTCAACACTGTTATATTTGGAGTAAAATAGGAATATAAGTTTTATTGTATACTATCCACATCCAAAGCACAATGCTAAAATAGAGAAAATATAATAACAGTGACTACAAAGATAATAATCATAATAATTTCTAGCATTGTATAATTAATGACCTCATATTAATAAGCATACATTCCATGTACATATATAATATGAATAAACACACATATCTATGTGAAAAATACGTCTGTGCCATTGTATAATAACACATTTTATATTGTAAATATAATGTAGATTCTGAGTATGCAATAGCATATTGTAATCACTATAATATAATAACTGTATTGCAAATAATTATCAGTACTATGTATTTAAAGAAAGAATAGTCGTTGATAGCAATCAAATGTATTTAGTGACATAGGAAGCATGTGTGATCATTTCTGTGACTGAGGTGTGGTCTGCTACTCATGTTGGTGCATACAGGCTCGGAGTCATCTGTCTCTATCTCTGTGGCATTCTGTATCCAATCCTTCTGCTCAAGTGAGAAATCTATGGTTTATTTTCCTTAGGAAATTACGTGTTCCTTTAAGGGTCTCCATTACAATTGTCAGATTTGTTACAATGGTAAACAAATAAAACCATTTTTACTTGAATATCCACTATCCATCAAATAAAAATTTTCTTTGAGTAAGAAATATTTGTGCTGTGTCCTTAAATAAAGGAGAAAATATTGTACTTTTGTGATAAATTCCAATTGCAACAAGGCAGGTAAATTTTTATGTTTTTTTTTTTACTTTTATTAAAAGGCACAGTCAAAGATGAAACAAAACTTAAGGCCTGAGAACCTGAAATAAATAAATAAATAAATGATTTGATGAACTGACTCAATTGTATTTGGAGTTAAGCTGTAAATTCAAAAGGTTTCAAGGGAAGTTGCTGCCATCAATTGCATAATCAAAGTCAATGTGTCAGTATTTACCATGAACAGCAGCGTGGTCCAGTGAGAGAAAGAGATAGGTAGAAAATGTAGGGCAGGTTCCTTCTATAATAGAGGCTAGTCAGATGTATTTCTCATCTTATCATAAGTTGCATGTACTGGTTTTACTGCAAGTTTTCCTATACAGAAAAGATAAAATTACATTGTACCTGCATGACAAGCCATTGCTGTGGCTAATAAACGGGATCGATGAAAACGTCAGGTTATAAAAGGAATTCAGTGTAAAAGAAAGAATTTCATTTATTTCATCAACTGCAAGTCAGCCAACAAATTAAATTTTGCTTTTTTAATAATATGCAAATTAGTAATAAAAGTTTAAAAATTTGGATAAGATAGGAAATAGTGAGATTCCTCAAAACATTCAGTGTACCAAGACCGAACCACGAAGGACTAGATAAACTTACTAGACTAATCATAACTAGAAAGATTGAACCAGTGCCGTGGCTAAACACATTTCAGGATTTTTCCAGTGAAAGGAGAGAGTAGAAATATGCAAAAAGGTAATTTGTATAAATGTTATTTCACCAAAGTCCTATGGAGAACCACATAGCCTGAATATTACAGATTACAAATGTACAGTTGAAAAATTAAAGCAAAAACATCAGTGTCTGCATTTTACAAGAATGTAAACATGAAAGATGGCACTAAACACTTCCTGGTCTGGAATTTAATTTGCGTGAATTTCATCTGTATTGCCAGCACTCCTTCCCACATTCCCTGAAGAAATCTATTCCCAAGGTGAAGTCTACCCATTTCAAAATAATTTGGAAAATGGTAGTGTAAGTTATTTTTGTTTTCCCAAATTTCCAGCAACAGGTAACAGCTGAGTTCTGAGGTGTTAATTAGCTGAAATTATAGTTCCATAAGACCAGCTGAGGTCCCAGGCAATTCTCCAAGGACTCCATGACACAAGCCATTTCAACAGCTCCAATAATAAACGATTCATACCCATCGCCACCCTCTTCGTCTCTCTCAGCTTATTTGTTTGGAGTTGTTTCAGTTTTCAAATGTTACCTCTTTGTCGTCTATGTATTGAAATGTTACATGCTATATTTCCGTCATGATAACACACAAGTACCCTTAAAATTCAGTTTTTGATGGGAGCTGGAAAAAGGGCTCAGATTAAGTGCATTGGCTTCTCTTTCAGAGGGCCTAAGTTTGCTCTTCAAAAATATAAAAAGGGAATCAAAATAGAGAAAGTGTTCTCATCAAACAGGCCTTCAGGAAAGCCTTGGGGGTCTTTTCTTGATTAATATCACTGATGTTGGAGGGCTCAGAACACTATTATTGATGCTACTTCTGCGTAAACCATCCTGGGAGGTATATGTTAGCTTAACAGGAACCTGGAGAACAAACCAGCAGACAGCATTCCTCCATGGTCTTTCATTCAGCTCTTGCCTCCATGTTCCTTTCTTGAGTTTCTTAGGTGATTTGCCTCAGGGAAGAAGTATGGTTTGATTGTTGTAAGATGAAATATAAACCTTTTTGTGCACAAGTTGTTTTTGGCCATAGAGTTTTATTATCGCAATGCAAACCTAAGAGAGTTTGTGATGAGTTTCTCAGATGAAAAAAATAAAATATAGACATTGTTAATGAATGAGAGGTATCAATATGGTGTTTTAGCTATGATTATATCTGTTTTTCATTTCTTCAAAGACTTGCTACATGATCTTAATAAGACAAGGGGTATGCTTATATTATAAATGTGCGAACAGTATGTTATTCATACAGAGATATTATAGATAGATGCACTTTTTGTAATAAATACATAAGCAAAGAGATAATTTTGACTACTAAAGTTGAAAAATTTTAGACAATTACACACCTCTTGATAAATGAATGCATGCGTTGATTTATATTTGGATTAAATTTCTTAAATACACCTTATGAGATAGGTATAATTTGCTCCAAATAATGCATTTATAAACAATAGAAAAATAAAAGAGAACCACACAGCCTAGTTATCTTATTTTAATTTAATTTTATTTTTCTCTTTTCTAATTTTATTATGGCACAAAGAATTTCTTTGATTTTTTTTTTTAGCATTTTTTGCTTTACTGCATGGACTGACTTTGTGGGAGCCTGGTTTGTTTGGATGCTCACCTTTATAGACCTGGATGGAGGGAGGAGGACCTTGGATTTCCCACGGGGCAGGGAACCCTGATAGCTCTTAGGACTAGGGAGGGAGGGGGAGGTGGGGAGGGGAAGGTGGGGAGGGGGAGGGAAAAGGGAGGCAGGGAGGAGATGGAAAATTTTTAATAAATATATAAAAAAGAAGTATAAGTAAAAAATAAAAATAAAAATTATTAAATTTTTAAAAGTACCAATCCATGTTTCCACTTTCTTCTCTCCTCCAATTCCCTCCACACACCCTCCCACTCCACCCGCCTCCAGTCCTCAGAGAGGGTAAGGCACATTGCTTTGTAGAAGATCCAAGGCCCCCCCTACTATATCTAGGCTGAGCAAGGTATACATCCAAAGAGAATAGGTTCCCCAAAAGCCAGTACAAGCAGTAGGGATAAATCCTGGTGCCACTGCCAGTGGTCTCTCAGTCTGCCCCAGCCATGCAACTGCAAACCACATTCAGAGGAACTAGTTTGGTCCTATGCTTGTTTCTTCTAAGTCCGATTGGGGTTGGTGAGCTCCCATTTAACTCGTGTAGACTGTTTCAGTAGGCGAACCCATCATGGGCTTGACCTCATTGCTCATATTCTCATTTCTTCCACTCTTCAACTGCACTTTGGCAGCTCAGTCCATTGCTCCAATGCGGATCTCTACCTCTGTTTCCATCAGTTGCTGGATGAAGGTTCTATGCTGTTATTTAAGATATTTATTAGTCCGACTACAGGGTAAGTCAAGATCGGGCCCCCTCTCCTCTATTGCTTAGGGTCTTAGCTGGAGTCAGACTTGTGGATTCCTGGGAACTTTTCTAGAGCCAGGTTTCTGCTAAAACTATAATGGCTCCCTCAATCAAGATATCTCTTTCCTTGCTCTCATCTCTGTCCTTCCTTTATTTTATTGCATGGAATAATTGAAAAGGCGTTTTCCAGTGTAAGCCGCTATACAGGGCTTTACCTGACTGCCAAAGAAGTGGAAGTAATATCTCGAGATGCAATGACTAAATTTTCTTTAAAGCCCTGGCTCTACAGCTTTGGAATGAACGTGATTCATGGGTGAGAAATCAGGATAGCATAATCAAAAGTCCCTGCGGTGCCATTCTTGACCTTTAAAGCCAAAGCACATTTGCAGAATGGGAACCTGAGCAGGCTGTCTGTTTGCAAATACTGGCCTAGAAATGCCTGGTGTTTCACCCAGACAGCGTACCTTATCAATATTTCAGAGACTGATGGAACAGATGCCCTTTGTGATCAAAGGTCAGTGAGAGGAAAGGAAAAAGAATACTTAGAAGAAAGTCACCTTCAGAGTACTAATCCTAACCGCTGAAGTTCACAAAGGATTTCCACTACATTTTAGAAAAGGATTTTCTAGGAATGGGTGTAACTTAGAAGCCTTCGAAATATATAATGCCTTTGTAATTGTAAGAGCAGAATGGCATCCACATGTACATGAATTCCACTATTGTGAGATTATGTGGGTGATCTCATGAACATTTGTAGAAATGGAGCACGACAGTTCCAAAGCACATGGGTAGAGAACTTAAAAGTTGAAAGTTTAAGCCATCTCTCCATTTCATTCTTGCCTCTCACCTCATCTCAATACATTCTCTCCCTCTTCTCCAAACACGTGCTTGGGGATGAAATGTGTGTCTTCTTTGTCACAATGTGCATCTCAGGTTCATATCCATATCACCGCTCCAGTTCTACACCTACCAGAATCTAACCTCAACTATGGTTTATGTTTCGAATTCTTCTATCATCATAAACTACATCACAGATTACAGATTAGACTCTTTGTATCAAAATCCCATCCTTTCCTGAACTGGTTTTCCAGGTGCGGAAAAGGAAAACATAGGGTTTGGATTTTGGTTTGATCCAGTTTGTTTATAAAGATGGTCTTGGATTCAAAGCCATTAATTACTGTCTCCACTAAAGTTAGTCAAGCACAAATAGGATCAAAACAAATCACTAGTCTAGCACTTGCAATTATCTGAATAGATTTATTGCACTATTCAATAGGAGATTGATATTGATTAGCAATTTAAACAATTTAATTGTGAAAACACTCATGAATAGCTATGTTACATACCCTTGTTTTAAAAGAGTTGCCTAAAGTTTCGGGGTAAAGTGACACAGGGATGGCATATATGAGCAAAATTAATATAGCATTAACTTATTAATAGTAGCCAATAAAAAAGGTTGAGGAAAAAAACCTTACAAAAGAAGTTGAGAAGAAAACCTCAGGAAAAGTTTGTTATATCCACAACTCAATAAGTGAAATTTCTTGGTAATGTTTTAATTTTGATATAGACAAAATTTTCCTTTTCTTTGTTTTAAAAACATGATCTTACTATGTAGTTCAGATTGGGCAGAAACTTGACTGTGTAGCCCAGCCTGATAGACATCTTGCCTCATCCTCCCAAGTTCTTGGACTTTTGTGACACCATGGTTAGCTTCTCCTTTCTGATACAAAGATAGAAGTGAACTCATGAAATAGAAATTACTGAGCACTACAATAAATATAAGATAGGTAATAGATCTAGAAACAGGATGATGGTGGTGGTGGTGGTTGTGAAGAAGATGACGATGGCAGCAAAAATAATAGTGAAAAATATAAAATCCCTGTGGGTAGCATCATGATCTCGTGATAAGATATAGTCGTGTAAGTCATATAAAGGGGGCCGTGATAGGATTGAAGAAGACATCACTATATAATATTTCATAGCATGGTACATTCAAATCTGTCTGTCTGCAATCAGTCTTCCATTATAAATTTCTGAGCATTACTCATAAATAAATTTAATATTCGAATAATTGGTCACTTCCAAACTTGTGGCATTTTTTTTCTCTTCTCAAAAGAACTTGAGCTTTAGAACACTTCAAGTTTCCAATTCTTAGCACAGAATATTCAATCCCTGTGTAGTTTTTTTAAGGAAAATAAATAAAGAGAGAAATTTTATATTCTATTAGAGTTCAATGACAAATTAGAAAAGACTCATGGCAGAGGAACCTGGTAGAGCTAGAAAATAGTTTCTTGTTGACTCCTCTAAGAATCTGTTGCCTCACAGAAATATTCTCACTTTGAACATGTGTTTTCACAAAACTTGTTAATTTTTATCAGTCCAAATAGTAGGCTAATAATGATCTTTACATGTAATCACCACCAGCTTTTTCTCTTCTTCTCAGCTTGTTTCCTGACCCCGACTTCTTGCTTGTCAATGCCAGTATAACATGTTCCCTGTTCTACCTTTCATGACCTGTTCTTTCCCTTCTATATGGATCAGAGCCTATTCATCTCTTTAAGATCAAATCTTCAATCTATATTAAAGATTCCCCAGCCCCAATAATGTGCTTGGCCTTCCCTCATTCATGATTTCAATAGTGAAACTTCAGGCAAATCCTAATGCATCTCCCCGATAACTAAACTCATCAAGAAGTAGTTGTTACTTCATCTTTATTTCCATAAAATTGACCCATTTTACAATTTTCCAAATTAAATATGATAGCAACAAGTGAAAGAAGCATAAATTATGTATATATTCAACTGCCAGTGAGGACAAATTTTAAAAAATAAACAGCAAGCACAGGGCCTACATGGGTCTCTGTGTATATAATGTAGTTATTGTCTTAATATTTTTCTGGGACTCTTGAATATATCTGGAGAAGAGGGAGAGGAGGAATTTAGAGGAGTAGAGGGAAGGGAAACTATAGCCATAATATAGTATATGAGAAAGAATGTCTGAGAAAGAATATCTTTTTAATAAAAAGAAAAGCAAGAATATAAAATCAATGCTATCTTCTACAATAGCAATGGCTACTGTCTTTCAAATAACCCTTTTCAATCTTTGAAATATTTACAATTCATTTTTTAAAATAACACATAATATGAGTGTGATTGCTGTCCTCCAGATAGCCCTGTGTCATCTTAGATTTTGCTATAGCCTTACTTATGTTCCCTTTGATTCTTGGACTAACACTGTGACTGTCCATGGCCCTCAGCTTACTGGTTTCTCCTTCCTCCTGGACCCTTAATGTAAACAGGCAGCAATAAACAAACCCTTGCCATCTGCTCAGGTAGGCGGGACCATGCAAGCCTACCTAAACCAAATCACCTCAACCAAACTTCCAATTTCTGTCCAGTCAGTGAAAGCACCATGATTAAGCAACAGCATTTTACTTTCTGAAGTAACTAAGTTTGAATAAGTTATCATTATAAAGAAACTAGTAGACACAAGCTTATACAGATCTTTTAAAATGTGAACAAAACATTCCCTTGCCTCACATACTAAAAAAAATTTGCAGGTTAACTTAAACATATAAACACTAGACATAGAAAAATATGTCCAAAAAATAATAAAAATTAGGTTAAAATAAATTAAAAACTAAGCTAGAGGCAAAGGTGAAATAAAAACTGCATACTTTCTAATGAGAGTATTTTTGTTAGATTGTTTTATTAAAAAGGCAACATTATTTAAGTGGTATTTTTATTAGTATCTTATATTGACATGAAATATTAAGTACAGTAATAAATTTTTTGAATAAGAGCATAAACCTTTGTTCTGAATGTTCTATTTATATAATGTCATCATCTAAAGCAGTGGTTTTTAACCTTTCTATTATTGTGGCCCTTTAATACAGTTTCTCATGTTGTGGTGACTCCCAACCATAAAATTACTTTGTTCCTACTCCATAACTTTTAATTTTTCTACTGTTATGAACCACATGTAAGTATCTGATATGCAGGATATTGTATATGCAACCCCTATGGAAGGGTCAGTCACCCTCCAAAGGGTTTGTTACCCACAGGTTGAGAACCACTGATCTAAATAGCCTTACAAAAGTTTGTGTATACTCAACAGACTGACCAGAAGTGTTTCCCAATTTGACTTCCCTGTTTTTCCATAACTAATAAAATATCTAAAGTATTAGCTTTTCTGTTGCTGAATTTCATGCTGTCTTTTTATTCTCTTCTACAAGTGGTCTATTCAGATCAATATCTTAGATCTTCATTGCTATGTTATTATCTTTAGTATTAGGCTACTCAGGGGTTATTAGTCACTCATAAAAAAACTGTCTTGAATAAAGGTTCATTTTTGTTTGCTTTATGTGCGTGTAAATGCTGCCATACATCCAATATATTTCCACCCTGACCAGATTTCTCAGTCAGCAGAGTAAAGAAATCTCACTTACGTTGTGCCATATGCTTATTTAATTAATCCAATATTAATCTCTGATGTTCCTAATATAAAACACTTAGTTTCTAAAATGAACCATGATGTACAATTAATGATTCTTCCTATAGATTCAAGATAAAAAATTCAGGGATTTTACAAAGATTTTTCTCTTGAATCATATATTTTGTTTCATATGAGACTGTTCTGTGTTAATGTGAATATGTCTGGCAAACGATGATTTGAAATGGAAAAAAAATCATTTTATACAACATACCACTGCTTCTTTCTTGATTTTTGGTTAGATACCAAGAATTGAAGATGAAAATAACAATAAAAATATAACGAGTAACCAACTACATGGTGCAAAATTTCTATGGCAAAAACAATTATATTTCATACTGACTACCTTGTTTGGATTGTAATGTGTTTGTTCTCTTCAGTAGTAGGAAGTTTTATATCTTATATTTGTATGATCCTTGAAAGACAATAAAGCATTTTATTTTTTCATTCACAGTCTATAAAACATAGAAGGGGCGTTTATGTGAAGTACCTTTTATGTGTCTTATACAAGACTAACAATGGTTTGATATCTTTAAAAAGCAAACAAAAGCAATCACAAATAATGGTATTGTAATTATTATGCTTCAGGGGAGTTATTTTGTGAACTGAATGTGCCTAATGCTCTCTTGGCAGAGAGGAGTAGGCGGTAGAATTAATGAGACCAGGAGAGGACAATAGCTCTCCCTTGATCATCACTTCATCTCTCTCTGTCTTTAACATCTCATTTTGTCACAATGACTTCCTTTGCCTCCAGTTCCTCTTTGAAGTCCGCCACATAGGATGTCGAGTCTGAGTCTGTACCCGATTCAGGCAGTGTTTATGACCTAGTAAAATAGACCAGCATAGAACTCACCTTTCAGGCAGGTATCTAAAGTCATGGATAATCTTAAATATGTGTGTGTATGTGAGTGTACTTTGACTTATATTTATTTAAATATATATTTATATAGACACCAAGATCAAGATATATATAAAATGTCCCAGAGGGTAAGAAGTTTATGTCATCTCAATTTGTACGGAAAGCTATACTATGAGGAAGAGATTTGACCCCGTGTAGATCCACAAAAGTTTTCTAAAATATATTTTATTTATATTTTTAAATTATCTTACAAAATTGCTTGTTTCCTTAAGATTATCCATGAAAAGTGTTCTCGAACACTCCACTCAGACCAATGTCACAGAAGACATGTGTACAGGTAGCGAGTACCATGCAATAGCCATAAGCATCATGGACCTTTCTATAGCCCAGCAAAGTGGAAGAAGACAAGCAGGAGACTCCATTGAGAAGCAAAACAACCTTTCATACAACTAGGGCAAAAGTCACACAGTCATGGGGGAGTGAAGGGTGCAAAAGAGGGACATGGTGTAAGGTTAAGTTCAATATTCATCTGATTCCAATTTGTATAATTCAGCTCTTAGCTTAGGGTTTTCACTATTTCCTTGGCTTGGGATAGAATAGATCTTCAGTCTTCAGGACTTTTGAATCAGGGTTTGAGGACCCATGATCCAGCACTGAGAGTTTGCGAGCCTGACAGCTTTCCATTCGTCATTCACCTCTTTATTAAACAGGAAAGTTGCATAATAGCATCTCAAAGGTATCTTCCTGGCCTGGAAGTCTCGCACCTTTTTTTCTGTTTTGATTTTTTTTTCATACGTTTTTTTAGAGGTCAACACTTCTTAAGGTCATTCCAACCACATGTTTCTGAAAATACAGACTCATTGAAATAGCAGAATTAATCAAGCTATAAAAATAGACAGAGTTCAACGTGGTATTGAGCCTAAAAGGAAAAAAAAGTGAGGGAGTCTATGATGAGAAAATTATACCTGACCTCACCTCTCTATTTCCTTTGGCTTTAGCTTTTATAGGATGCCATATTTCTGGAGGAACCATTCATATTTGCTGCAGGTAAATGCCTGTATTCTGAATTTATAGAGACAGGCAGCAGAAGGTCAAGGTACAGACCAAGGGTAACTAAAGCAGAGAAACACAACGCTTGAGAGTGATGGAGACAAAATGCCAAGTGTGAATTCAGCATGCACTGAGGGTGCAGAGGGAAGAAACAGCTGCAGGAAAATAGCACAGGCCTCACCGCAGACCTCAGTGCAAAGAGAAGAGGGGCTTTTTCCTTTCCGTACCCCAGCTTTTAAAATGGTCCCTGGTTGCTTGAAAGAGCTGTAAAAAGAAAAATGAGTCCTTAGAATTATAAGGCAACGTACACGAAAACTTTTAGTTATTTAATTAGCTGACTTTATAAAGAAAAACACAGTTTTCTACAATACAAAAATATTACCTGGACAAGAAACATATAGCAAGCTAATCTCTCCAGTGACATACTTTCTTTTCCCTAATATAAATCATAACTTCCACTGGAATTCTTTGTAATATCCTTTAAAAAGTAAGCAAATCTAAGGAACAGGCAAATCAAGTATTCTTTTATTAAACCTCTTTTGGAAGAGAGGTGCACGGCACAGATCAGGAAGTTTTCGTTCTGAGAAGCCACTGGAGGACGGAAATAAGAAAGTTCTCGCTGTTTGACATAATAAAAAATTATTTATACAGGTTTCTAATGTTTTCAAAGCACACAGGAATAACTTTCAGTTTTGGTTTGAAAGCCAAATAGGCGTTTGCATATGAGTTCATGAATCAGTGTGGTGGTCTCACAGATACAGAAATTGACGTTAAACTTGACTGCTGACCTGCTCAAGGGATGCAGCTTGTGCACCAACAATGGATTTGGAGCTACCATCAAAGAAAACACGAGCATCCTTTTCTTTAAAGATATTCTTTACAGTTGCAGACTTGTGTAGTTACAAGAAACAGCAGAAAGAGCAGGGACATCCTCTGTGCCAGTTTTCTGCAGTGGTTGTGTGATTAACAGTACAACTTGGAGATCCTTGATGCCAAGGAGGGAACTTCTGTAAAGTTTGATGTTATGTGCTTCCGTGCATGTTGTGTGTTTTGTTTAGGTTTTTAAAAATTATTGAGTGTTTCGTGCATAAATAGAATGTATTTATCAAAGCTACCACTCCTCCCTCCACTCTAACTCCTCCTATACCACCGCATCTATTACCTTCTATCTTCATATACGCTTCTGCAAACCTACTGAGTTCAATTAGTGCCTCCAAGAAACACATGCTCCTTCTTTTATAATTTCCTTGTATCTTACAGTGTGTAGTACAGATGTCCTTGCTTAGAACTGTGTCTGCAACAGACTCTTGTTCTAAGCATACCATGCACCACCATTCACTGTGAGGATGAACATTTTCCTACGGTTATAAGCATAAACATTTAGAATACAATTTGGTGTCGTGTCTTCTTACCTCAATAACAGTAATGAGCCCCTCTAACCTGCAAACCAGCCTACCCCAGCTGCAGGCCCTATGACCATCACCACCCCAGCCATGCATTTATGACAAGTTTATTATATTAAGTATGGATTCTGTCCTTAGGGTGGCTCTTAAGACAGGTGATTGCTTACTTCCCAGCCATGAAATTATCGCACCATGGGCATTTCTTGCCTCACATATTGGAACTGTGGTTTGCAGGATCCACAACTTAGAAACACTGTTAATGCATCATCACCCTGCACAACCTGTAGAGAACTTTCTGGCACTATAAAATCCAGTCACCAGATATGAAGCATGCAATTCAGGTCTTGTTTGATCTCTCAGCACCCTGTATCAAGGTGTGTGTGGTATGCAGCTCCAGGCCTTATGATCTAATTCCCAAAAGCTCTCAAGAGTAATGATGACAATCTGCATTGTTTAGGGAATACAGGGGCCCTCCGACTCAAATGGCATAGGTATTTTGTCAACAATGGCTTTTAAGGAAGACATGATAACTTTGAACTTTTGACATAGAGAACAGTAAAATCAGGTATTTGTGTTGTTTTAAGTCACCAATTTTGTGGATATTTGAAGTTCAGTATCAGTAGTAAAATAATACCTGCCTTTATACGGTCCATTTTGAACCAAGAAATGATGCATTGGCCTATGTCATGATCTACCAGGTTTGGGATGTTAAAGGATAACAAACATACTGTGAGGCATTCAGTTTGTAGTGTTTTCTGTTCTGTGATATATTTATTAAGGAGAAACCATTTTCCCAAGTATCAGGAATGCTGGTTTGTGTTATCATTACATGTAGACAGAGACTGCTTGTTTGTTTTCTGGCCACCCAGACCCAAAAAATCACACAGAAACTATATTAATTATAGCAATGTATCAACAAGGTTTTGAGTGTATTTCTAGATAGATCTTATATCTTAAACTAAACCATTTCTATTAATTTGTATGTCACCATGAGGCTGTAGTTTAATGGTAAGGATCTAGTGTCCTTCTCCTTCGGCAGCTACATGGCGCCTCTTTGACTCTGCCTACTCTTTCCATATATCTCTCCAGATTTCCTGCCTACCTTTACTCTGCTAAGCCATTGGCTGAAACAGTTTTATTCATCAAACAATAAAAGCAACACATATACAAAAGGACATCCTACATCGATTACATGCCCTCCCCCAAATATAGGAGGCACTACTGAAATCTGTAGATAAGATAGAAGCAACCAGAGCAAATGCAAACTTCTTCCTGCCAATGAAGTTCATAACATACATCCTATTTATAAATTATTACTCCCATGTGCCTGTCCTGGTATTGTTTTCAGTTTTCCTCAACAGGCAGTAAGAAAACGGCTTTGGCTTCAGCCTCAGCAGGTAAAAACATGCATCACATAAGCAGGAGTGTCTGCATATAAATTCCCAGCATCCATGTAAAAACAAACAAGCAAACAGAACGACAACAAGAAAAACTGGGGTGACTGCATGTATACCTGCAACCCCACTGTAGTGGGTGAATACAGGAAGATTCCTACAGCTGCTGGCTCCAGGCTCAGTGAGATCCTGTCTCATAGGCGTAAAGGTGAAGAGTGATAGAGCAGAAAACTCCATGTACCCCATGTACACCTCTGGCCCTCTTCATGGAGGGTTACAGGGTACACATATGTACAATCAGCACACTTGTATAAACCAACACACACACATACTACTTCTCTCCAACACATACTGCCTTTTGCTTATGTGTGTTTCCTCTACTCATGATAGTAAGTAATTCACCACATATGTTCATATCTGATCATTAATGCACCCGTAGATCATAAGAGCATAGTAAATGGATGGATTTATTAATTAACATAGCTATAATGCAGAGTGGCTCCAGGTGAAGAAGCTTATATGACATTTTATGTGTTTTGCCTCAGTATGCAATATGGAAATGCAAATCTGAGTTGTTAATCTCTTTAATTCAGGAGAGTAAAATGAGGATGTAGTAGTTAGGTTATTTTTTTTTTGTAGGGTTGGTTTTCCTATTTTTATTTGGGGGCAACAGGGAAAGGGCCTCTTTCATCAACAGGAGTATTCACAGGTTCTTCAGCCATTCCAGGCTTGGGCCCTGAGGGTCCTGGGGGTGGCTGGGCACATCGGGCATGTTTCCATTATCTCGTACAGGGACTGGGTAGTTGTAGGGTGTTGCCTGGTTGATCATGGAAGCATACTTGGTGTAGGGGCTGATTATGGGCATAATTATAGCGAGGCCCCAGACTGAGAAGGACACCACCAGCACCGGCTCCTTCGCCCAGGCATTCTTGAGGAAAGTGGTGATTCTCGCGGCCATCTTCATTAGGTTATTTTTGATGGATGGTCTCTAGGCTTGTTTCTTGGGTCTATGGAAAGAGATGATCCTTGCCACCTGGCAAGTGAGAGGTACAATGTACACACAGTCCCTGACAGCTATGTTAGAATAAAAGTCTCTCTATATTTGTCCTTCTCACTGTGCAGCCTGTGTTTCTACCTTGGCAGAAATACCATGGTATTCTTTGAGCTAAAAGACCTTGACTATTGTATAATTATCAAATATCTTACCTCAGTGTACACTAAAGTGATTAACCATGCAGAAATTGGCAGAGGACTGTGTCAAGTTAACGCAGTTTCTGAGAAACTTGAATATCTTACAAATGCAGAAAGTGATGCAGACATAGAAATACCGAAGCAATAAAAAGCAAACACCAATACCAAAGCAATATATAAAACCCTGAAACAAATCGACGATTCTGATGGTTGGCAAGAGTTTGCAAGGTGGAAGTTGAGTCATCATGAGGTGGTAACACAAGCAAGGGAGCAGGTGCTTGTATAGAGAGAGGTCTCTGAAGCTACTTTGTGCTGCAAGTCTCTGTGACATCAATGCCTCTGTGTACTATATACGACAGGAGGTTGTTCTCCACATTCTATGAAGCTGCTGACACAATTCCTGCCCCAAACTATTTCCATTTTTAACAACAAATTTGAATCTTAGACCATCAGCTTAATAGTATCTTTGCTATCTTTTATAATAAATGAAACTTCTTACTGTCTCAGGTTCCCATTCTTCTCGAGGGCAGAGAATTCTAATTAGATAAATTTGTACCCCACCTTCTCCCACACTGCACATATGAGGTGGTTTTGAGGTTCCAGAAGACGGATGATTGCAGAAATTTTGACAGTACTGTGTGTAAGGAGGACCGTAGAGTGAGTGGGAACATTCCTTCATTGCCTTCTACTTAGATATATACATACATAAATACACACTAATGCGCATGTGTGACTGTTCTCATCAACCCATGCAATGACATCCTTTTGAAACACAAGAATCATGATTACCCCTTGGCAATTTCTAAGTTGCAGGCTTCTTAACACCATATATGCTTAGATGCTTAATCATCTTGTCATTGCCGTATTTATACGTCATTGAGGCTGTGCCTCAGAGGGGAAGGAACATATTGTTCATTTGTTCTTTCATTGACTAAATGTATCAACACATTTGGCTGCTATTGCCCTGATCTTGATGTCCTTTTGGGAGTGCGGCATTCTTAGGGAGAACTCCTCATCGGTTGATACTTCCACCCTTGTCTACTTAAACTTTTACCCTACCAACTTAGGAAAATTTTTCCAATTTAGAAGCATGAAGATTCTAAGAAAATACGTTAATCCCAGAAATCTGTCCCTAAATCTTCTTTCTTTCATATTAAGATATTTTTTAATGGCTGCAGGTAGTAATAGGTTCCATACTCTCTTCTTTTGTGTCTTCTCTACCACTGGGAAGGGACAAAGTCCTAGCTGCTTTCATGGGAATAGGGGACATGGGTGGCAAATAAATACAGCAAGGAAACCTTATGAATATTTCAAGAAAATGGATTGAAATATTCACGTTAATTATGGAAGCTATAGAACCTGAACAGTAAGAGTTTCTCAGAACAAAAGTATCCCCCGCCAATCTCACAGAGAATGAGTTTCTCCTGTAAAACAATGAAAATCTCAGCACTCTATGGACACATTTATGGGAGTGCAATCCTTCTTGTAAGGCTTCAGGACTTGACTCATTAGTTAAACATAAGTCAGAAACATTGAATAATAATGATGTGCCCCAACAAACAAAATTTGCTATGAGAGTACAAAATAAACAGTGGATATTCTCTTATATGTTTGTGTGTAATTCCTTTATTTTCTTGGTTAGTAGAAGTCTCATATCACAAGCTCTGAGAAATAATGATAATAACAGCAGCTATATGTTGGCATTATATGTCAGTATTTATAAACATTCCTAAATATATTGTAAGATCCATTTTTACAGGAAAAATTAATTAAGAACTTTAACAGAATTCATTATAAAGTACAAAATAATTTATGGCTTTCTTATTTTAAAAAGAGTATGCCAAGGAGTACATTTATAATCCCCAGTATTTATGCTATAGTTGCTGTCTAGTAACTAAGTTCACAGTCACTTCCAAAGCAGAAAAATTAGTCTTTTTCTTGTAGATGTACTGTATGGAATCTTGTCTCAACTCCACCGTGTCTGCATTTTTGTGAACAGTTTATTGGGACTTTGGTTTAGTGGATATGTAACCTGAAGCATTTATTTTGAACAGTTTCCTGCATGCTTTGGCTGTGAGTGGAGGCTACTCATTTGTTTCCTGGCTGTCCAGACTCCAGAACAACCACACAGGAATCTGTATTAATTGCAGCATTGTTTGGTGAACAGCTTAAGCATATTTCTAGGCAGCTTTCACATCTTAAATCAACCCATGTCTATTAATCCGTGCATCACCATAAGGATATAGCCTACTGGCAAGTTTCCAGCATCTGTCTTCTCCAACAGCGACTCCATAGCATCTCACTGACTCCACCTACTCTCTATATAGCTTTTCCAGCCTGGCTATATTCTGTTAAGCCATTAACCAAAAGCAGTTTCTTTATTAACCAATGGTATATGAGGGGAACCCCACATCACCTGACTTTTTGAATAATAACTTTATATTAAAAGCAAATGTTTCACATCTCCTTATCCTGTATCTCTCTGTAACATAACTTCAGCATCACTTTCTTTATATTCTAAGGATACATTCAGTTTCCCAAGGGTCTCTGTGATTTCTCCTGCTCATCTTGCAACCATAGTAAGAACTTAGACAATTCATTAAACTCGGACGTGCTGCCTGTCTAAGTCAAGAAAGGAAGCCATGTTTTCAGCAACAAAGTGTAAGAGGAAGAAAGCAGGACTATTTACTCTTCTATGAATTTGCTGTATAGCATCATTTTCAGATGTTCAACATTTTTCTATCAATTACATAAAAATATTAGTCCAATAATTACACTGATACTGTTTTAGATGTGGTTTTCATTTGCATGCTTAGCATTTTCAGTGCTAATGTAAATAAAAAGAATTAGTTTTCTATTAATGAGAATAAAGTGTGGTTATTTCATGACTACACAACAACAGGATATCCAAGAGGAGTTTTGGTGAGGGTCCAGTTATGATGGTGTTCCAGAAGTATTGAACTAGATTAATGACTCATTGCAGTAGACATTTTGTGGGTGGGGCTGATTGAACAAAAGAATGCACTGCATGTCACACCACAGCTCCCAATGCCATTAGGATGCATGAAGAAGTGTTGGAAAGACAGAAGAACGAGGTGGTTTTCTTGTTTGTTTGTTTGTTTGATTGTTTGTTAGCTTACTCGTTTGTTTGGTTGACTTTAATTGTGAAGGAGTGTGCTGCAGGGATAAGGGGTGGATGTGGAGAAACTGGCAGGTCAAGATACCTGTAGTATATAGACCCTTTCAGTAATTCAAAGCGGAGTCTTTGATCATAAAAAACTGCAATATCTAGGGAAACAACAGGAAATTGTTACCAGTGTTTAAGGCTAGAATGTCAGTTGCAATGTGCTAATAATCTGACTTCCTTCTGGGTCTTCAAAAGGTCCTCTATATAGATCTATAGGTATGTGTGTGGTTGTGTGGCAATGGACTTTAAACACTTAAGCTACCCTCCTACAAACTCTCTCTTACTCATAGTGAATGGTTTGTAGAACTCAGGTTTACCTGTGAGAGAATAATTTGGTTATTCTGATTCTTGTTTGAGTTGTACATCAAGACTTAGATTATGACTATTATAAATAGTGCTACTATGAACATAGTTGAGCAAATGTTCTTGTGGTATATTTGAGCATCCTTTGGGTATATGCCCAAGAGTGGTATTGCTGGGTCTTGAGGTAGCTTGACTCCCAATTTTCTGAGAAACCAACACACCGATTTCCACAGTGGTTGTACAAGTTTGCACTTGCACCAGCAGTGAAAAAGTGTTTCCCTTACCCCACATCCTCTCCAGCATAAGCTGTCATCAGTGTTTTGGATCTTAGCCATTCTGGCAGGTGTAAGATGATATCTCAGAGTTGTTTTGATTTGCCTTTCCCTGATGACTAAGGATGTTAAGCAATTCCTTAAATATCTTTAGGCTATTTGAGTTTCTTCAGTTGAGAACTCTCTGTTTGGATGTATAAGATCAAGATGAGGAAATCCACAGAGACAGCTGACCAGTCCTAGTGGGTGCTTCCTACGTTAAACTGATAGCTGGGGTACCTGAATAGGACTGAACTCTGAATGTGGGTGACAGTTCTGTTGCTTGGGTAGTCTGTGGGTCTACGGGAAGTAGAACCAGGATTTACTCCCAGTGCATAAACTGGCCTTTTGGAGTCCATTCTCTATAGAGGGATACCTTTCTCAGCCTTGATACGGGGGGAGTAGTTTGGTCCTGCCTCATCTTGATATGCTCAACTATGTTTACTCCTCATGGGAAGCCTTACATTTTCTGAAGAGTAGATGAGGGGTTGGGCTGGAGGTAGGTGAGGGAGTGGGAGGAAGGGAGATAGGGGAAACTGTGGTTGGTATATAAAATGAAAAAAAAACTTAAATAAAAAATTTAAGAATAAAGACTTAGATGCACAGAACTAGAAAGAATCTCACACTTAAAGTTATAATGATCCACCATTTTCTACATCAATACCCAACACTAGGCTTTCTTCTTTAAGAAATTATGTTCCAATATAACAAAATTTGCTTCTGTGTGATTAGAACCCCATCCATATATTTAATATCTAAATCTAAAAGATTTTCCTTCTAAATTTTCAACTTCCAGTGATTCAATCTCTTGCTCCTGATGAGTTTGTTAAAAATTTTTATAACAATATCTAGAAATTCATCTATAAAATTTTTCTCTAGGAATTGATTTCACTATAACAACCATAATTAACTTGTTTGGTACCCATCATCTCCAGTACAGAGCATCCACACAGAGATTTTCTTACAGAAAATTTTGAATTATTTTGAATTACAATTTCTCTTATCAATTTTGTTTCTTTAGGGCAACATCCTTAACTGATATTCATTTTTCTAGTATATTCTTCTAGCTTACTTAATATAGTATAGACTTTCCATAGTGAATCATTCTATCCCTTGAACTCTAGCATAGTTCTGCCAATATTTAATGATAGAGCAGGAATCAGGTCTTCATTATCGTTTGCATGAGGGTGCCCCATCCATTAAAGGCATGGTTCTCATCCATGGCACTATTGAGAGGTTGTGGACTCTGTTAGAGCTGAGGTTGTTTGGAAAGTCTTCTTGCTCTTGAGGACCAAAATCCAGAAGAGAGCATCAGCACCTGCCGCCCCGCTTGATATTTGTTGTCGGGTGTATGAACAGAGATGTTTGATTTAGTGTGTATTTCCCCCACAGTGAGATGCTACACACAGCAATAAGCAGCGTGGTTGGGTATCCATGGACAGAAGCTTCCAAAAAAATAATACAAAATAAACATATTTCCCTTTCATAAGATGACATTCTCAGGTGTTCACTACAGTACTAGAAAACTGACTCACACAGCCTCAGAAAACGGTGGTAATGTTACAAAGTCTACAGATCATGCTCCACAAAATTCCATTTAAGTTCATATAAAACGTTAACTGCGGGGCGCGCATCCTGTCCAGCAGGAATGAACGCCACCAAAAACGAGAATTCCTTCTCTGGTCACATCTTTATTTGGAGCATTTCCTTGAGGAAAATTGGGGGAAGGGAAGATAGAGCAGGGACGAGAGAAAGCTTAGAGAGAGAGCGTTGGGCCCCGAGGCAGCTGCTTTTAAACGGTGGAGCAGCTTGAACGCTGTCCTGATTGGTTAATGCCATTCTGCTGGTCTGAGCATGTGCAAGCAAGGGTGCAGGCAGGGGTGCTCAGCCCCACATGGCTACCTCCAAACTGCAGGACCACCTGTGCCTCCAGGTGGCTCCCAACAGTTAACCTTTATTTCCAGGATCGTTTCTGTGTCATGAATTTATTTTTCATCCAAACTAGTATGTGCAATATTTTCATTCAAAATTTTACTCATTTTTGGCAGACCAAAGTTTCCTCTCTATACTTCTGATCAATATTTATATCTTGCTACTTCTTGAATTAAATAATTTAATGATTAGGAGTTGGGGTATCAGATTTCAAAGTGTGAATAATTTCCCGTATTTGTACTTCCTATGATTTTTCTAGAAATATTCATAAAGCAAAGGAGATCGCTGATATGCATAGTTTCAAAGACTGAAGCAGGATCAATTAACATCAATTAATTAACATCAAACTCAGAGGAGTGTTGATACTTGAATCATGTGAAAAGCATTGATCAGGAAATGAATCAAAGTCAAAAACATAAGTCCGGTACCAGGCACCATGAAGCAATTATGGAATAGCTTATGCAAATGTTAAGGGCTCCTCTGTGTAATGATCACAGAGCCAGAAAGGTTACTGCGAATTCAAGGACCTAAAGAACAGTTCTATTAAAGGAAATGAAGACTTTTTCAAGCTCCTAGACGTGTCTGACTGAGGCTTTGCTAACTTAAGAAAAGGGCACTTCCCTCACCCTCTGCCCAGTACATGACCATCCTGTCTCTTCCCTGGTTGTGACAAGTAGAAGATCTCCCGAAACTGACACTTGTCCCCTGAAAGGCAGTATCACCCTGAAATAAGAAGTTTGCATTTGGATAAAATCTACGAAAGTCTCCCAGATTCTTAATATGGGTTGGAGTTTCATTCCTGACTCATTAGGTGAATCACCTGATTCTATTTGCCTCTGTGTGTTTATACAGAGACAAAGTTTACATTTGAAAGCACCTCTCTTCTATCCTATAATGAGCACCTCATAGAAATTTCTCCATTTTTCCTTCCAGAGAAGGCCTTGCTCCACATGGCCTTGCACATTGGGCACTCCATGAAATAGATAGAACCCTGTGTTTGCCACTTGTGAGGACTGAATTCATGAATCAACATGACAATGCTAAAGAAATCTCGGATTTTTTGACTGTATCTTCGGAGGGCATTACTAGCATTGTAATCATCAGATTGAGTAAAGATGTTGGTCTGTCCCAATGACAGAGATAGGGTATGTTTGTTGTCATCTTGAAAATATTCATGTTCCCTTCCCTCAGACATGACAACTCTTAGAACTTTGTGGTTTTTTTAAAGCATTTACATCAGCAGGGCACTCTATCAATATATCAATATTTAGTTTGGTAGTACCGGGTCTTATAAAGCTTTATATGAGAGTAAAAGTACTGCAACTAACACACACACACACACACACACACACACACACAGAGAGAGAGAGAGAGAGAGAGAGAGAGACAGAGACAGAGACAGAGACAGAGACAGAGACAGAGAGAACCTTGGATTACAAATCAAACACCATCACATCTAATAATTACTTACCATGCACATTTCATCCAAACATCTCCCTTGATGAGAATCCTCTTTTCCGAGACAACCCAAACTGCAGAGTTCTTTCTCCCAACCAGAGGATTGCATTTTCTCTACCACAGGTTCTCCAAGCCTAAAATGAAACTCAGAGCAAATATGCTCTCATTTTTTACGAATTATAACAAGCTTAAGGACAGACATCATTCTGTCCTTAATTTATGATCTGTCCTTCACTATGTACCACATATTTTAAGAAGGTGTTTCCTTAATTAAATGGGATGTTCTGGGTAGAGGAAAGAGGTGTATTTAGTCCAGCGTTGTGATAGCCGAGGAAATAGCAATGACTTCTGCTCAGTTCTCAAGACCTCAAGGAAGATGGCATAACAGGGGTAGAAGCCTGTGTGGAAAAGGTCACAGTAAAGAATGGAGATTGGAGTCTAGAGAAGGACTATTTGTTCACTTACTGGTGACTCCTTCTAATGGGAACTAATCAAGTAGAATAATAAGTCAGTCCGAGTGAAATGCTTTCAAAGATCTAATGGCCTCAACCACCCCTCACTTCAGCACATGACTGACAAGTCAGGAGCCATGAATATCACATTTTAGCATATCCAACCTGCAGCAATGTACGTGCATTAATCTGAGACCTCAATTTCAAGAACACTATTTGCCTTCATCTCCTTTGCTACTTTGTGCTATCATATGGTTTGAATGGGAGTACAGAAGGTGTGTAGTTTCCTAAACACCCCTTTTAATCATTCATATGAAAGGCCCTAGCTGTAAGCACTTCACAATTACACTGATTAAAGAGAAATTACAATTTTGCATTAAATAAAATGCATTCTCTATTCAAACTCTGTGATATAGGTTATTAAGACAAATTTTGTAAAATGTATTTTATGTCATAGAACTCCACAGCTCAAATTAAAATTGAAAAAAACTAAATCCAGGTTTTACCAATTCATTCTTGATTTGAAGAAGAATGAAGCATTTTCATTCATTGCCTTTTGGAAATTTTATGAAATTCAAGAAGAGGAAATGCATCATATGTATAAATATCTAGTCTAGAATAGTCTAGTCATGTAGAATTACAGTCTGTATTTAAAATAGGTCTTAAGATTTGTTTTGAATAAACATGGCATATCATTTTATTTAAGTCTCAATAATTAAGTTTTATGATATTAAATCTTTAACATTCAACACAATTATAATAGTCAATTGTGGGATATTAAGATGTACCTCTGGAAATGTAATTTGCAAAATAGTAGGAATGGGCAGATCTGAAATTCATGACTATTCAACTGAGGGAAGCGGTCTCCCTGTGAGACGGCCATGACTGTAGTTTCATCAGTGTGGGGATTACAGTTGCTTTAACTGTGCAATTTCTCCTGAAGTTCAAGGCTTGCAAAGGGCTGTGCTAAGAGCATGCAAGTCTTGACAAGTATCCACTCAAGTTGACACTAAGTTACTTAATAGTCCTTAAATATATTAATGTCCCTTCTAGTAAAAGAAAAAAAAAGGAAGAAATATTTGGATTAGTTGGTAACGTGAGAACTTAAATTTACTACACTGGGAATATTTAATGATTTAAAGCTCCCCCTCCACTTACCATGACGTGTTACATACCTACCACTTTACATGAAACAAGTCAAGGCCTCAGCACCATTTATATAAATCAATGGATCTGCTCAAGAAGACTTACCACTCAAATCCTCCAGGGAATTACAAAATGAGCAGTCCTAGTCACTTCCTTTATTTAGCTTGCTAAAGCCCTGTATGAGAGCCCAGTATATTTTATCCTTTTAAATGGAAGGCCAGGAGGCTATTTGGGACCTTGGAAGGGCTGTATAAGACTCACACAGTATTAATACACTCTGAAGTTGAGATCCCTAAGGTGAACAGAAGAGGTATTTATTAGACATGTCTGTTTGTAAGATTATTTCCTACCTAGTTTAGGAATTTTATTTTATATAGTTAAAAACAACTTTGAGGTGCCAGGGATATCAGTAAGTAAGGGCACTATTGCTCTTGTAGAGGACCCAGGTTTATTCATAATATCTATGTCAAGCTGCACAAAACTGCCCATGACTCCAGCTCAGCTCCAGGGAAGCCAATGGCCTCTACTGACCTCCAACAGGCTCCTGTGTGCATCTGCTACACATACAAACTCTCAGACATATGTATGTACACATAAAATCAATGCATCTTTATACAAATTTAACAATTATGCTTATTCTCACCCAGTTAAGGAAATAGATGCCAAGAAAGGTGAGGGATTGCGATCAAGGCTGTATTATTGTAAGGGACAAAAACCGGAGTCCCAATTATAGAGTCTGTCTCAACAGGTCCTTTTTAAATACCAGAATAGCTGCATAATAAGTCAAATAATATTGTAATATGGACAGCACCAACTTTAATACATTTGAGCACAACTAAGCAAACATTATAGAAAATATGCTTAAGGAATAATTATTAGCTGACCATTGAACAATATTAATTCTTCGGTATATTTTCCTCACTGGGTGGATAAATATGATGCAGGAACTTTATTTTCAAGTATTGTAACATACCATTATTCAGTTAAATTGTGCAAATAATTTTGCACATTATGAATTTCTAGTTAATGAAAACAATTCCCTTCTTTCTCTTCATGAGACTTAAACTATAATAGAATATACTATTAATATATATATAAATTATAAAAATACATGTAATAAGGTTTAAATCCAGACTGTATATATTACGTATATTAACAATTATATTTAGCAGTTTTGATACTCTCTGTTGAGGCTGAATTAATTGTTTCTCTCCAAAGGCTACGCTGAGGTCCTAATGAATAGCATCTTAGAATATGAACTTCAGAAAAGGAGTCACTGCAGCTATAGCCAGCGCAGGTTAGAGGGCTTCCTCTAAGACTAACAAAGGCCTGCATCCATGGAGCAGTGTGCCATTCCCAGAAGGAAATAAGTACACATAGGGACGGACACACACAAGAGCATCAAGTGTACTTTTCAGGGGAAGATGCTAAGATTAAGACAGAATGAGGCTTTGTATAGATGCTGCCTGAAGTTCTGTAACCTAAAAGATCCAAGGAAAGACTAATCTAGGAAATGGGGAAGATTCTTGCCTCTACCCACGCCATGACTGCAGACATCTAGTCCCTAGTACAGTAAGAATTTTTGTTGTTTTAAATTACCCATTTTATTTCATATTGTCATGTAACAGGAAACTAGTAGACCACCCAAGGAACTAAACATTAGCTTGGTTTTTAGAATAATTAGTTCTATTTCATGCACTTTCCTTAAGCAAATTTTAACCTAGATATAAAAGCTATACATATTTATGAGGTCCAAGTGATGTTTTGTGATATGTAAATACTGTGTAGTGTTTAAATAAAGTTAAATCCATTTACTTCCCCAAACATTGGCCATTTCCTTTCCTCCTTTCTTCTGGATTTTTAGAACAGAAATTCACATTGGTACAGACTGTAGACACCAAGTCTATTCTATACACAATTTAGAGTTCATTTCACTAAGTCTCTTCAGTTAAGTTTTTAATGTGTGTGTGTGTGTGTGTGTGTGTGTGTGTGAGAGAGAGAGAGAGAGAGAGAGAGAGAGAGAGAGAGAGAGAGAGAGAGAGCCTGTAGAGGGAATTGGATCTCCTGAATCTCCAGTTGGAGTTCTGAGTCACCATGTGGATTCTGGAAACCAAGCTCAGGTCTTCTCTAAAGATTGAAACAACTGTCCACTGCTAATCCATCTCTCCAATCCAGTACTTTCATCCTTTTGATGACTCTTCTTCATGGAATGAAGGGATCTTTTCAGGGTTTTTCTCTAATTTCCATAATGATTAATAATCTTGGGATTCTTGTTATACTTTTGGCCACATGTGGATTTTAAAAGCTATGGTTTCTTGTTCCATTGTCTGGTTTTAAAATATTCTATTTAGATACTGCTGAATGTTTGGGGTTTGCTTCGTGTATTATGGGTTTCACCCCTTGTCCAGTGTTTGGTTTACAAATTCCTTCTCCAGTTCCACACATTGTCCCCCATCTTCTCGGTGGGAGGACCATTCTTTTACGAGGTGGAAGGTTTGAGTTTTCCTGTTCTCATTTGTTGTTTATGCTTCGGTGTCTGTGAATTGGAATTTTTGTCTCTTACATTTTTTTCTGTTCCAATATCAGCAACCTTCTAACGGGTTCTTCATGTTACATTATTACCCAGGTATTTTACATATATATTTAATCCATTTTATAAAGAGTTTTATTTATTTATTTATTGTATCTATGACATGTAAGTATGTGTTTGGGAAGGCATGACATGGTGTATGTCTCCTTCCATCTTTATGTGAGTTTCAGAAGTTGAACTCGGCTTCCCAGGCTTTGTAGCAATGATTTTACCCACTGAGTCATCTTGCCAGATCAATTTTGACTTGATTACACAGTGCGCCATCTTATTTGGGCACAGAAATAATTCTTGTATGTAATAATCTAACTTGAGCATTGAAAATGGTAGTCTAGGTTTTTAAAACAGGTTTCTAATGCACACTAAATTTTACCCACAAAAACAAATCTGAAACTTACAACTTTTTATTAAAGAAATTATAGAAACAATCTCATTCAATCATTTGAAATTTGCTATCTGGCTATGTAATTCTACATAAATGACACTAACTGTCTCATGATCAAAAATGAATGATATGTGGGACAATATTATCTGACCAAAGTGTTGACTTGCTGTAGTTATGAGAAAAGACAAATTACTCATTGTAACTTTAGACAATGGTAGTATCAGAAAAACCAAAACTAATAAAAATTTTAAATGAATGAACACTATATTTTATAGCAGCCACTTGAGGACTTGTTTTGTGTTTAAATTCCTTGTTAGACAACTTCAATGTGAAGTTATTGAGAGTCAATGGCTGGAAGATCATGTGGGAATGAAATGGAATATTTACAAACATTATGTGACTGTTTATCAGAAGAAGCGATTGTTATTTAAAGAACCATATCAAAAGAATTGATCCTTATGTTAATATCTCATTGATATTCAGAAATGCAGCTTGTTTTGAACAAGAGAATTAATTGAATTGGAGATCAGAAAATCAAACTCCTATTTTAGGTATGCTGGCAAAAACATGCCTCTGTGTTCCTATAAATATGTGTGAGGGTGAGAAAGATGTGCGTTGCCTGATTACTTCAATTATGAAATTCAAAAATACTGGGGATCAAAATTTCCCCTAAAACTGATTGTTCTATTGATATTTGGATGAATGGTGCATTATAATAAGGCAGTGTGTGACCTGAAAAGGCCATCTAATAATCTTCTATAGTTGGACACATAATGGAGCAGCATGCTGGAGTTGTTCAATAAAGAAAAACCAAATGTGTATGCAAAATTATCAAATAAGACTATTGGTCAGTTGAAAATCAAATATGATCTACTAATTTCTACCTGACTCGGATGAAGAATGGAGACGCCGTTGACTGAAATAAAGCACCCTGGACACTTGAGTCAACACACAGTGGTTTTGGCCTTCAGTTATAATAAGAAAACATCAAGTAATAGATTAATAAATCATTCCATAGTTACCAGGACTCTAGCCACTTGACAGCAGGGACAAAGGAACACTAACAGGCAAGCAGAGAAGAATTCAAAGACAAAACTTTCTCAGGAACTGGTCAAGCCACAGTTCTGAAAGCTGAAGCTGCAAAGATGCGACTCTGTACATGTTGGGTGGTAGCATCCTTTGGAAATGCTCTTCGCTAGCCTGGGTCTGCACAGGGTAGCGCTTCCACTGCAGTGATGAGAGCAAAGCAGGGAAAACGCTGGGCTCATTCTCAGCTGAAATTAGTCAAGCAACGCCAATTATTCCAAAATTTAATACTCTACAGTAGCAGTAAATAAATAAAGGGAATCGGTGCATAGTAACATGGATAGTAACTGTCATTTATTATTGAATCTGAAGACTGCAACTAGATGTGGGCCTTATACTGATTAGGACGTTACCCACATGAAACCCTCCTGCACAGAGAGAATTGCAGTACAGGCTACAGAATACGATCTGGGAACTATTACTATCTATACTGCAGAGTGATTTCTGCAGCAAATAATGAGAAAAATTATTGGAGGAGCTTCCATAGTACTCAGAGGACAATTGCTATTCTCAGAGCCTTAAGCATCTCCATTCACTGCCATCAGTTTTCCAGAAATGGCCATGAAGAATGGTTGTCTTGCTTACAAGTCATGGATACCCCTCCGCAATTCACTATTCTATTATAATCATTAGAAAGTCTAAGTTTTTCAGTGCTCAAGGTTGGAAGAAAAAAGCAGTGTTGTGAATATAGTACAGAAAATGTAGTAAAGAATCAGGTAATTTGATTACTCAGCTTGTCTATGAACACCATTTACCATTAGATTTTGTTGTTGCCAAAGATTGCGAGGAGAACTTTCCAAACAGGAGTTCTAATGATATCTCTGGACTGTCTCCGCATATTATTCCCAAAGGTATTCAGGGAGGAGATTCTATTGTCATCATTTTATATGTGAGCAAATTGTATCGACAGCCTAATATCACCCCTTGACTTACAAGTACGCTCTCATTTAGTCGTGTGATGGTTCATCTTGTCTATCAACACGATAGAATTGGGACTGAACAAACAGGCAAACCTGTGTGCACACGTGTGAGGCTTTATGTTGAGGAGTAAATTAATTCACATGGCAGATAAATGTAGGTGGCACCATTCCTTTGGCTATTGTCTGGGGGTAAATAAAAGAGCCCAAACTGACTGAGCATGGGATTTGTGGTTCCCTTTTTCCTGACTTTGGATGCTATGTGACCAGTTGCCTCAACCTTCTGCCTCCCTGCTTTAATCACTGTGATGAACCATGAGTCAAAATCAACCTCTCCTTCATTCAGTTGTATGTGTCAGCTCTATTATTCCAGAAACTTACTAAGTGACTACTATAACAACCTACTGTCACCAAATATCTAATTGGGTTAAACAAAAGTTTCCACCCCAATTTGCTCACCTGCCTTCCATTCTTGCAATCATGACAAGGTGTGTAATCTACTCAAGGCATTTTGATGTAATTGAGATTTAACTAAGAAAATAGAAAGTGGTTTTCAAAAATGAAAAATTTCAAGTATACTACAGATATTAGCTTATCATTGTTAGGACGTTGTTGAGTTATGTATAATAGGCTGAGAGCCTGAGGAAATTAGTCACATCTCAGCAAAGCAGTCTTTGTTTAGATAGGCAAATGCATTCGCCTTACCTGGAAGTGCTCAGAATAAGAATGTCCCTGCGTCATGGTCATTCTTCACTATCTACTTTGTCTTGTTCACGTTCCCCTCGTCTCTCCTCTTTTTAGGCCTCTTTTTCCCCCTTGTGTCATCAGCATTTACCTGGAGCTATGACTGGCAATGGGGTTAGACTTGGAAGGAAAAGCTTTACATCTGAATCATTTTTCCCTGTAATGAACTCTGGATCATAAAATTTGCTGAGGTCATACTAGAAATAAGAGAAGCAAACAAGTCTGAATAAATGCTGAGATATGGGTTCTGAGGTTAAATCCAGGTCACGATATAGAGAGCTTTACTGAATAACAATCACCTGGACCCCACATGACTGAGAATATATTTCACACTGATTGAATGTCATCTTAACATTACCTTTGCACAGACATATAACCATAGCAGTTGCAAAATTATAATACATCCAAAAGTCACTGTAGCTTATTTAAGGTCTGTATTTTGAGAACAATTTTATCTTGAGTATTTATGCCCCAAAACCTTTCAAGTCTTCAAAACAAGATCAATATAAATCTCTGTGGAATATGGCTTTATAATTTATGTTTTGATAATTTCTGAGCAAGCAAATTCAGCTGTCGAATAAAAAGTGATAAATTCCATGGTCCCGGAGAATACTGCTCAGTTTGGTTCTCTCCATACTGAAGTTTCTTATTGATTTTTAATCTCTAGGACCCAATTTAAAATGAAATCTTCTTCGCTTATAATAGAGGTATGAAGAAAAAGGGCATGGTGCAATCACAATAGCACAGAGATGATCTAATCTCATTTTCTGTTTGTCGTTTCCTTTAGGTTCTGGCAGGCGTGGGATCCCAGCTATCATGTAAGGATCATGAGCAAATACCTTAAGGAACCTATCCTGGTGCAAAGCTTACAGCTATTGCTCTGGTCCTCAGTCACTCCCAAAATGGAATTACAGAGCTCAGTAAGTCCTCGGGTCGGAAAATAATTCTATGAATATGGTTTTTACTCTCTAGAACAAGATATATGTGAATTTACTCATACTTTTCCCCAGTATGCATTTAAGTTTATTTGAATGGTCTTTTCTAAGTACGGGAGCACTAATTTGTCTTGTTTCACTGATTCAATTCTAGGTGTAGGAGATGGCTCAGTGGACCAGGGACTGGCAAGGCAAGTGCTGGGACCCGAGTAAGGATCCCCAGAATTTATACAGGAGCACTGGGAGATATGGGAAGATAGAAGCAGGAGGAGCCCATGAACTCACTCGCCAACCAGTGTAGCTCAAATGATAAGTCACTAGTTCACTATAACAAATGTAACAAATTAAATTATATACTTCTGCAAAAATGCTAAGCCACACATGGTGGTACGTGCTTTTAATCCTGGTACTTAAGAGGCAGAGGCAGACAGATCTGCATTCAGGCCAGCCTAGTTTTCATGGAGAGTTCCTGGGTAGCCAGGGATACATAACAGAAAGGCTCTCATCTCAAAACAACAGAAACAAAAAGCCTAAATTCTCATTTTCTTTTCAACTAACTGCATAGCTAATCAGATAACTTTAGAATCTCAGTTTTTACGATTATTCTACTTACCAAAGCTCCATGGACTGCAACATTGGAAATGGGTGTTTCTGGACTTTTCTCCAAACTTTCCTCTGTACCCCCCCATGAGAGCCCATGACTTTACTGTGTTCATGAGATCAAGCTGTCTCTTCTCTGCCCCCGCCCCATGACATCTCTGCACACAAAGGCTGGTCCCTTCCATTCTTGAAGAACTGTCTTCCTGTAAGGGAGCCTGCATCGTCCTTCAGCCAGAGTAAGTCCTTTGCAGTCATTCTGCAAACTCAAACTTTTCAATCTTTCCCCTAAGACATGTCCCAAATCACAGCTTTCATCTTCCACATTTAGACAATCAGAAGGAGCGGTGGAAAGGAAGAGGGACTGCAAAAGGTGCAACCAGGCTCAGATGCAGCTGTCGCTCAGTGTCGCCTCAGAGAGCTAGGACGGTTACTTTCCCTACACCTACCCTGCGCTAATTTGTTTATCTTTGAAATGCAGGTATCAAATAGTTTCCCATTTGCAGCCATCCTGCATATGTTTGGTGCAATCTTATGCTCTGCGTATGATTCCTCTCCATTCCACAGGCAGCTAATTTCTCCATTGAGTTATTGAGAATGATATGTGTAAAGTCTTGGGGAAAGAGCTAGTAAAAGATACTGGATTGTTTGGCTTTGCTTAATAAAATGTTGATTTATATTTATTAAAATATACATTTTAATTTTTATGAACTTTAGGTGTGTTTAATGTGCTTTGAGCAAATGTAAGTCCAAGCCCAATTTTCACTACTCCAATTCCTTTTCTCTCCTGGCCACCATCTTTTCCTCCCAAGTTAACATGTTCTTTAAATCCACTAAATCCACTTAGCGCTGCCTGTATGTGCACTGGAGTAAAGCCGTCTAATGGAACAAGGGCACCTCTCAGGAACTGCATCCCTGAAGAAAACTGACTCTCCCTCCCCAACAGCTAGAAATTGCCCATAGCTCCTCGGCTAGAGTGGAATCATAACCCGCTCTCCCAGCCTCTCGGGCTTTGTCAGGCTTGCACCTGTGCGGGTCATGTTCAGGCAGTCAGCAGCTGTGATTTCTGTCAGGAACACAAGTGTTGCTATAGTCTTCCCTTCCTTTGCTTCCTACAATCACTCCAGCCCCTCTTGCACAGCCGGTTTGGGGAAAGACATTTTACTAACTTACTACAGCTTTTGTAACAAATCTTCACAAAAGCAGTGGCCCAAAAGATCATGGAAACAAAGTTACACCAATCCAGAGAGGTTTCACAGAGTGGAGACCTCTGTGACTAATAGCAATCCAAGGACACTGGTACTCTGTTCAGCTTCTGAATGCATCACCTCATCCTGTTTCCATGAACACAATTCCTTCTCCCTCCTAAAGCAAAGATCTTTGACTCACTCTTTTTAAGGATATGTACAGCTCCCATTAGACTCTACATAAATATTTCAATCACATTTCAGAGAAAAGAATGTCAACACGAGGTCATTATTCAGCCGTATGGCAGAAATTCCACACTCATGTCTAATAGGCAGGAATACAACTAAAAATTCCTAAAGTCTCTAATCTGAAGGGAAATTGCACAGATCTGTTTCCATCAGTAAATTGTATTGATAAGTCTGAAAAAATATGTTTAGGATTGTGTCAATAACTTATTGAACCTGCACCATCACTAGAAACAACTTTTGTTCAGAAACATTAGGACAAATGTCTATAAATCCTTCCTAAGCAAGCTCCTGGGAAGGATGTTTAATCTACATTAAGAGAAAGCTTACATTGATCTTTGGAAACTATTCATCAGCAAGCGCCTTATTAGCTTGTTAACCATCTTCATACTGAAGCTATAGGACTAAAGGTTGGCAAAAAGAGATAAGTGATAAAAAAAAGCACTGAGATAGAAGCTAGGAAGTTGAGATAAAAGATTGAGGGCATGAAGTTATGATTTCTTATTTTAATGAGATATTGGCCTGGAACTCACTATCTGCCTCTGTCTCTCAAGCACTGGCATCAAAGGTGTGAGTCATCATGCTTAACTCATTCTTTGTTTCTTAAGGAGTCAACTAGTTAAAATGCTTGTATCCATGAGAGAGAAAATATATCCCATTGCTGTGGGATAACCCTTCTCTATGCTGTGAATATGATTTATTCTCATTGGTTAATAAAGAAGCTGCTTTGGCCTATAGCAATATAGAATAATGTTAGCTGGGAAAGCCAAACTGAAAATACAGGGGGAAAGAAGGGCAGAGTTGGGCAAAGACATAAGCAGCCACCAAGAAACAAGATGCCAGCAAACCAGTAAAAGCCACAACCACGTGGCAATACATAGATTAATAGAATGGGTCAATTTAACTATAAGAGCTAGTTAGTAATAAACCTGGACTATAGGCCAAACCATTTTTAATTAATATAAGTTACTGTGTGATTATTTGGCACTATGCAGTCCCGACAAAAGCTCAGTCTTCATTTACAAATAGGTAATGAAAGCGGGATCTCTGTGATTAAGTCAGGTTTATTAAACAGGTACAAAATATAAACAAAATATATACTCACAATACAGAAGGAGGCTACAATGCTACTGTTGTTTCAACTGTTGATCCTCTCATACCCAAGGGTGGTTGGGGAAATAAAGGGAAGTTCGCCAAGCCACCACTGCCAGCAAGCCCTCCACAGTCCAAGAGAGAGTCTGTACCTTTCCCCGCTGGGGTTTAATGGGTTCATATTTCTACAGAGAAGGCAATGCCCATTGGGCCAAGATGCCAAAAACAATTGGGTATCAGACTGAATTCTCACAACATCCCATATATTATAAAGTAAAGTAAATTTGCTCTCAAATTCCTTTGTTATGTGTACGAGATGGATTGTGTGTGTGCATGATTGAGTGTCCCTGAGTACTTACAAAAGAAATAAAAGGGTAGAAGGAAAAAGAATAAAAAGGAAATGAGCAAAGCAGACAAAGACACGGAGAGACAAGAAGGGTGTAAAGCATAAAGGTCTTCCTCTTCTAATTAATATGCAGTGCAACTTTCTAATTTAGAATGCAGGACAAGACTACCAGCCTTCCAAGAGAGGATACCATTATCATCGGCTTTCAGCAACCAAGTGTCCAAAAAAAAAAACTGGGTTTTAGTGTGGGTAAGGCAGGCAATGCCCTGCTGACTAAGTAAAGATGTGCGAACTCATGCTAGCTGTATGCCAAGTTAATTTTTGAGTTCACTACATCCAAAATGTTTAGGTGAATCATTTCTGTATAAATTTATGGTATAAAATGTGGCCCCATCCATGCTGACAGAGCAGAAATATATTTCAATTACATATCCAAAGGTAGAGCCAACTTGTCTATCATGTCAATAAGAAATAATTTAAATAATTCTGCAACCAATGTACCAAATTCTGTAGGCATGACATTGATTTGAAAACAAGCCATGGTGAGCCACTCTACTGAAGTCAGTATTGTCAAATGCTACCCTTTAACTCATAGCAAATGGCCAGGAAGCTCCTCTTAGAACACAACAGCAGGGAATTCATATTGAGAGCAAGGCGGTTCAGTGTTCTTAGCATTCTAAGCAACTGCCATAAAAATGTCACATGACACAGTGAGACTCAAAACAACTGCATTTCTCTGGTTCACAAGATGAAATCTGAAATAAATTAACCAAATAAAATGTTCATACTAGTAGCAAGAGCAACTGTAGTAACTAAATCTAATTTATGCAAAGGAAAATGGAGTGCTATTTTTCTAGATGTTAGTAGCTTTACAATTAAGGTAAACTGAATTTTACATATTTTCATTCTCTTTTATATTCCTTGTCTAATAATGATGAATTTCACAAATATATGTGAGACGTATCTTTGTGTAACTTTCTTTATAAGAAGCCTCGTGGGTTTCTCTATCCTACAGAAATTAAGGCCCCCTGTGTTTCATGAGGGAATTCAGTTAATTATTGGCAATGTATTAAAAAATCAAAATCTATATATGCTAAGAAATTTTAATTAATATGCCTATTGAAACTGTGATTGAAGAATGAAAATTACAGCTCACCCAATTAAATGATGACTATATTTAGCAGGATTAGATACTTCTTAGTGAAAAATCAGACATTAGATTGAACAAAAACAGAAATACACTTTATATCTAGACTGAGAAGAAAAATAAATTATCTTATGTGTATGAAAACCACAAGGTGTCATATACAGTAAATGCATGCACGCTTCAACCATCACAATAAATACTTTAATTATATACACTGAGATAAACAAAGTTCATTACTGCTATTTATGTATGTGTGCGGATGAAGATATAATTCATGAAGATAGAGGGAGTCATGAGAGAGGAAGAAGATATAAAGCTCTGGAAAACAAAAGAGAGTATGGATGACAGGAAAACAGAAGGGAATAGCAGGGGACAGAAATGGGGAAGGTCAAACGCACATGAAAATGTCATAATGAAGCCCATTAATCTGTATTTAATTCAAGCAAATGAGTAAAATGTGAAGGAGAAAATAAAGCTGAAACAGTTATGTGTATATTACATGTGTTTATATGTATATATGTGTGTATATAATATATATATTATAAATGCTTCTGTATATATAAAATCACAAGCTCATTATCACAAAAACATCATTTCCTCATTTTCTAGAATGAAATCTAGCTTCTGCTTTTATACCTGCTTCTTAGGAAAGGTGACGTCATCTTGCTTTAGCCAATTCTATTACTTCCCTTCATGTCAAAGTTCTGGGAGCCTGGAGAATAAGCTCGGGGTACTGTCACGTGTTTGTGGGTGCTTTCATGTATGTGTCCATACATACTGGTGCATTTTGCTGTCATCTCAAGCGTAGTGGTTTCATGTGCAGTCTCCATTCTGTAGAAGAGTCCTAACCTTTGACAGGACACAAAGCTTCCTGCCCTCAGATTCACCCACAGCTCTCCGATTGTTTCTAAGAACCACATGAGACTTTGTCTGAGCATACCATGAGTCACACACAAACATAGATAGCAGAACTGCATAGTTATCAAAGATTTCAAATTTGCGTATGCTCAATTTTAATGATACTTTTAAGAATAATCTTTTAAAACTTTGAATAGAAACATCACAGGTACGTTTGAGGTTTTGGTTTTGGACCTGAAACACCACTATCTTCTGATTCTCACTGTTCATAAGCAAACCTCCCAGTCCAGATTAATGTGCTCACACTAGAGAGGTGTCAGAGCATAATCCACCCATCGTATGTATACTACAGGTTTGCTTTTATTCTCATTAAATATTACACAATCTTCTCTGATATTAGCAGATGACCTATTATTATGCTATTGTTAACCTAATTTCTGTGTCATGGTCCTGATCTCTACTATGGTCTGTTTCCATGATTTATTTGTTCTCAAAAATAATACTATAATCAATAGTGCAAATAAAATTTCTATTTAAGTCAAATATATCAACTTTCTGTTTTAAATTGTGTGCTTTATAAAAATATTTCTCAAGGTTGCAAAAAATAAAATATATCCACATGTATTATTCAAGGTGTTTTTAATCTATTCATAAATCATACTTATTTATGGGGTGATGTGAGTCTTTGATACCTGAGTACATTTTGTGAGGTTCAATTAAGAGTAATCCAAGCTATCTCTTCAAACCTTATCATTTCATTCTGAAAAATTGTTTCAAATCCTTGCTTCTCTCTTTTAAAAAAATACAGACTGTATTATTGTTCTCCAAAACCACTTCACCATTCATAGGACCAAAATACATCTTTTAAAACATGGTTTTCTATCCAAGTATCACTTACTGCTGACTAACTCAGTATTTAATATTAAATAAGCTTAAATTCTTTGTATTTGAAAGAAATGGAAGTCATGTTTCACTATTTCCATGAACATCATAAATTATCCCAAAACTCCTATTTTTCAGACTGCATAGTCCATGGGAAATCTTCACATGAGATGATTTTTGTTCTAAATTTTTCATATGATTCATGCGTTTGTCTGTATACTTTTTTCCTACGGCAACATTGAATCCCGAAGTGGCAGCCTCATCTCCTTTCACGAGATCGTGCACTCTAGACAATTTCCAACTTAAGTCACTTTTAAGTCTAAGTGAATATTTTACTGAGACATGACTAAAACCTTACCCACGCCATAAACGTTATGTGTAAAGAATTATTTAAATTGTGGCACATACTCTCTTTGTTTAAAACCCTTATTGAAATAATATATTTTCTCCATAATTTGTATTCATTATCAGAATGAGTTTCTCTAAATGTGATAATGTGATGTGGTATGTGGTGTGTGTGTGTGTGTTTGTGTGTGTGTGTGTGTGTGTGTGTGTGTGCCTGTATGTTAACAGGTTCTGTGACTCAAGCTTAGGTCTTCAGCTCACAGGCAACTCTCTTACCCACATTGTGAATTCCTCAAGCTTTTTAATAATTTTCTTGATTGTATATCATCCACAATTTCATTTTAATATTCACTACTCATATCTATTTTGATTTTTTTTTATTGCCTACTGTCCACCAGAATAAGCTTAAATCATAGCCATGGTATCTAGCATAGCTTCCTATTGCTGGCATAATGGAAATATCGTATTTTTCATCGTGACTGTTAAGAAATATCCTCGTTTTATTTACGTTGCTGCAATAAAACACCCTGAGAAGCAACATAGGGGACAAGGGGTTTGTTTTCACTCACAATACTAGGTTCTAATATAACAGTGTATGGAAGTCAGGTCAGAACTATCAGCAGCTACATTCAAAGTGAAGACCAGAGAGAGAACATGTATGCATGGTTACTCATGCTCACCCCTTCTCTTTAGTTAGCTAGCCCAGGACTCCTTACCTAAAGAATTGTCCCACTTCAATTAATACCAATAATAAAGACAATCTCCCATTGGCATGCTAACAACCCAGTGCGAACTAGGCAATTTGTCATTGAGGTTCTATTCTTAGATGATTCAAGATAATATTAAGTTGACAAGTAAAACTAAACATCAAAAATGTTTTATTCATTCATTAAATTTATATGCAAGGATAAACGGTTGAACACTATCATCTTGAGAAGGCCTTGCCAATAACAGATTGGAAAATCGTCAGACATTTCTGACTTTGCCCTTACACTTTTCCTGCACATTTGCCTTCAAATAAGTTTGACTTACAGACCTCAAGTAATGCTACTTAATCAAAGTTTCCAAGGATTTTTATATCGACTTCATCAATGTTATCTACAATTAAATATTAAGTGCTACAAAAATGCATGTATATCAGTAACTAGCTGGATTGACTGATTAACTGAACTGTAAAATTTACTGAAGGTGATTTGCCTTGCACTTTGCTCCATATTTGTCTTAGATTTAATGTAGAAACCCATAGAGTGCCTTTCTATGTTTTGTAATAAAATGACTTTTTTTTCTCAGAGAGCCTAGCTATAGAACTAAAGTAATAATCAACAGATGAAAAGGGCTTTCAGAGCTTTGTAATCTCACGCTATCAAGCACCTCAATTGAGTGCTGTAAGAGTTTGGATGTGACAAGTGAATTCTGATTATTCTTCCCATAAATATGTCAGCCAGTTATTAAAATACACTCAGACAGACTTGCATTTTAGAGCATAATGCATAAGAAGTTTATGAAAGCGACATGCATTTCAATGCTAAACAATGCATAAATAGCCGAACTGTATTTTATTTTGTGTTGAAAACATCAGTTGTCTAAATACTCTAAATTGCCTTTGGGATGCCTCAGTGGTCTTCAGAATATTATGTACTTTGCTAAACTGATGAGTCTCTCGGGACTGAAACTCAATTCACAATTCTCATTTGAATATAAATGTGATGATATTGTTCAAAATAAGAATTTATTATTTGTAAATTTGGATTTTAGTCCACTTCCAAGATATTTTAACAGCAGTAATCAAATCAAATCAAATAGTGACCAAAAACTGCTTCTGCTCATTCATGTGAGATAGTAACTCGATTAATTATGAAGGAAAGTTATGTAATCATGTAAAATTATATTATAAGCACCTTTGTTGTTTAATTAATATCTCAATACCACAATTGAAATTCCTGGTTTTTTTCTGCATTATACTTTTCTATCAGTATATATGTTTTTATATCAGTTTTTCCTTTTTCTCAGTTATGTATTCAAGCAAACTACAAAGTAATTGATCACTGGAGAAAGGTTTCCTACAACTTCCTGCCTGTGTTTGCTTCTTCTCTCTTTGCAAAAAATACTTTCCTCTTCCCCAGTGTTTGCTAGACAAGCTCTTCCAAGAAGGCATGAATCACATATGCTTACTTATTCCAAAACGTTCCCATAGATGTTGTACAAGGAACACTAACCCCACAAAAAAGATGTGTAGTCCACTGGTTTTCTCCCAATGAAATGTGTTAGTGGTGGCATCACTGATTTCAGTAACTAAAGATGAATCTTAGATGCCACCCTATGTATGCTATACTTCTCTATCCATCTTCCTAGCTTCTTTTTATACATAAAGACTAAGACTAACTGAATACTTGTGTCCCATTTTTAAAATGGTGAAGGTGAAAATCGTATGACATATCACAGATATTCTCCCAAATGAGAAAGATGTGCGGAGACAGAGGGTACCCAGATGAGACAGAGGGTGCCAGGATGAGATTAGAGTCTTTGGAAATCTCATGAGATTCAGCCTTTGTCCCTATATATCCTTTACATTTTGTATTCGTCTCCTTACCCCATTAGCTCCTATCTCCTCTTCTTGCAGCATTTTGATTTCTCTGCTTCAGTCAAGACCACGGTTGTGTTTTCCAGATGACCATGGTGGCTTCCTTCTTTCATTTACATCAGACTCCTCTTTGTTTCAATGCATCCTACAGAGGTGTTGCTTTGCATTCCAGGTTTAAGAACCCAGACAGTCATTTGAAAGACCTGCTTTAAATTCTCCACAAATGTTTAGCTACCATAAAACTGTTCAATTCCCACATTCACAAATGGATCATATTATTCTGAATTTTTCTTGCTTACTTATTTATTCATTTGTTTATCATTTATTTTTGTTCTGCTATATACTTTTCTTCACTCCCCTTCCTTCCTCCCTTCTCCACTTCTACCCTCTCCCATCATCCACATGCTCTCAATTTACTCAGGAGATCTTGTCTTATTCTACTTCCCATGTAGATTAGATCTATGTATGTCTCTCTTAGGGTCCTCTTTGTGGTCTAGGTTCTCTGGGGTTGTGAATTGTAGGCTGGTTTTTCTTTGTTTTATGTCTAAAAGTAAGTTATGAGTGAATACATATCATATTTGTCATTCTGGGTCTGGCTTACCTTACTCAGGATTATATTTTTTAGATTCATCCATTTGCCTTCAAATTTCAAGATATCATTACTTTTTTCCACTGTGTAGTACTCCATTGTGTAAATGCACCATATTTTCTTTATCCATTCTTCAGTCAAGGGGCATTTAGGTTGTTTCCAGGTTCTGGCTATGACAAATAATACTGCTATGAGCACAAATGAGCACATATCCTTGTGGTATGATTGAACATTCTTTGAGTGTATACCCAAAAGTGGTATTGCTGGGTATTGAGGTCGATTATTTCCTAATTTTCTGAGAAATTGCCATGCTACTTTCCTAAGCTGCTGTACCAATTTGCACTCCCACCAGCAATGGAGGAATGTTCCCTTTTGAGTTCTAATACATTCTCAAATTCACACAGATACAACAAGTTTCATGACTTCTTAAAAATATATCTACTATATAATTCCACAGCACAGTAGAACGTGTTCCATCTCAAAATTATGCTGTGTTAGGATATAGAGTGTTGGGTTAAAAATACCTTTTAAGGTGTTTGGCATGAGAAGAATCATTATGTTGCTGATTAAGAATGATTTCTTAGTGGACTTTCACAAATGAGGAGGATTAACAGACTTCAATAAATTCATCAATAATTAAAGATTCAACTATGATCTTCATACAAGTAGATGATCTCTCACCTTTCCCAAGTGGTGGAGCACACAGGTGACCTTTCTAGGTCCATACAAACAGAGTGCATCATTAAAATCCCTACAGCTTGGGATTTGCCATACCAACTTAGTGCATTTGGGTCTGGGATAATTTTAAGCAAATGTAACCCATTGAGATACCTGGTACTAGAAAAAAAATCACATTAATGAGCTCATCTAACCTCTGATTATGTTATCTGTTATCTCCAAGAAGAAGTCACTGGGGAATTTATTTTGCTAACTATAACTGCCTTTAGAATACCCAGAGAGTAAAAAACCCCAATAAGTTGTTTTTTGTTTTTTGGGTTTTTTTGTTTTTTGTTTTGTTTTATTTTTTACCATACTGCTAGTTTGAAACTTGTTAATTTTAAACAATTCTTGTTGGAAATATTTAGACAAAATCATGTGTTTGTTTATTGATAACTTTTGTTTTCTTGGGTATATAAAATGCCAAATTATTTTTCTAATAGTTTAAAAACTGCATCAAACAAAACCATATGACCCCAAGCTATTTCTCAGTTAGACATATATAGATCAGGAAGTCTATAGAGAAAGGAGGTATCATGGTCCTCGAGATAATGAACAATAGATTGAGACAAGGCATGTAACTCAGTGGAAAAACACTTGTCTGATGTGTACAAGGACCACGCTTTGGTGGTGGTGAGGGGAAGAAGGAAAACGATGAAGAGAAGAAGGAGATTAAAGAGAATAATATCTCCTCACTGAAAACTGTGGAAGAAATGGAAAGGAGGAAGGGATAGCTCAAATGCACGATCTGCACAAAAGGGCCACCAAGGACAGGGGAGGGGGACCTCTGCCTTGCAGATCTCCCATAGACTCTCTGAAGCAGGGTTCCCAGACAGTAGAATATAGTAGTGGACTTGTGGAGGATCTGTGGAAAGCAGGATCTGGATGCACTGATTGCCAAAAAAAAAAAAAAAAAAAAAAAAAAAAAAAAAAAAAAAAAAAAAAAAAAAGACTAATTCAAGTTAGATAGCTTAGTATATGGGGGACAGGACACAGTGAAAATACAAACTCCCCTCTGCGACCCTTGCATGACACACATCAAGGACACCCTTAGCTGGTGTGTACTGTGGTACATTTCTTTGTCTTCTTTTTCTAGATAAGTAAGGATCAGAAGAGAATTCTTTTCAAGATAGATGTTCAGCTAGCGTGGGAATTTCAATCCCTGTTATTTCCTCTTCATTAGCTTTTCAGAACCCTTCAGGAGTTCTTGTTTGAGATGCTGTTCAAAGCAACTGTCCACCTGGAATGACTTTTAGATTATTCTTCCTCCTTAACCATGACCCCTCACGAACGCCAGAGTGCCCTGTGCTCTCTTATGCCTTCACACCCAATATACAATTGGCTTTGGACGCTGTGCTGACTGGTGTGTTGTTTGTTACTTTTGAAACTTCTTTAGTGCTGAGAATATATGAAAAATTAAGAGCTATTTTAAGAAGAATACAATTAATAGTGGAGTTCCAAAAGGTAAATTCGTCTCTCATTTAGTGAATAAATGAAGTAAAATAGGTTTTGAAGTCAGAGCTTACAACACAGATCAAAAAGTTACTCATAAAAGAACTCAAAGGGGTTCTCAAAAGTTTGAACTTACAAGTAAAGGGTATTCCACATCTCTCACCGAAAGTGCCACATGGTTGTCCACGTGTATCATCTCAGTATACGCTTCCAACTTCAAACAGCTAAATAAAATAATAATGAATGCAAAAGCAAAAAATTGTAAGCTTAAAGGTAAAAAAACTAAAAAATCAGAAATAAATTAGACTGCTTCCAGAATTCTATATACCACCATGAAATACTGTAAAAACCTGTGATAATGTCTAAGTTGAACCAAAAAAGGTGTTATTTTACAAATTTCTAAGTGGTTGTTAAAAATGAAAATATTGGAGAGATGCAACTATTTCTATGGTTACCAAGAGTGACTTTGTAAGAATTATTAAGGACAATATTCTCCAACAAAGGAATAACAATAAAACCATGCTTTCAAAGACCTATCAATAAAATTCAATTCTACTACTTACATGTTATACCCAGGTGAAAATCATGGAGGGGCTTATTCAATAAAGTACTGAAATGTTATAAAGCACAATCACAAAAGATGAATAGAAATAAAATTGCTAAAAGATACTTGGAAAGACAAACCAAAAATTGTGAAGTGGATATTCAGGACTATTGCTGCCTACCACACAGGACAAAACAAAACAAAAGAATATAGAAGAGGAGATAGAAAAAAGTTAAGAGCTAGAAGTTGAGGAGAGAGGCTACAAATTTTACTTTCTGGACATTATGAGGTTTTTGGAATCATGGACTCAGATCTTGTTAACTGCACAAGATCATGCCAGCTAGTGTCCTCATAAGGAGGGAAGACCTACTCCAGGCTCTCCCTTTACCCAGCAGCTGTTTGTAGTGGATAGAGAGAATCATTGTTTTGAGGAAGTGGCCAGCAATAAAGAGGGAGCATGGCAAAGCTATTGCTAGCCACTTTCTCTGATAAGGGTGAGGGGTGCATTAATCTACAGGTATAGCAATATGCCATTAAGACTTTATTTAACACAGTTTCCACTTAAAGTTTAATAAAGTTTCCATTTATTAAAAAATGGTAGTAGTTTCTACCCTAGGGTACATGATCTGTCTAGCCCCATGTTTTTGGCTTTATAATGGTGATGTGTATATTCGTTTCATCTTGTGCAGTAAAACCTCAATTCTAACAGAAAGTGTTTGGTTACTCCCATGATATCCCCACTACTATTGGACCAATACAGTAGGCATATCTTACTCAGCTATTCATTACTATAGCATGCAGAGTTCCAATCTGGATAAGGCTTTTCTCTTTAGGCTGCATGTGGAACACCTTTGAGCACTGTGATAGCTACCCAGGAGAAATGATTTTCTGGGAAATTCTTGCTCTATGGTTGGTCAGACACATGGTCTCTTCAGTAATGGGGTTTTATTGACAAAGTCTGGAGGGTAGCCAAGAGAATTGGCAATAGACTACAATGTTTGGGACATCCGTAGGATCTGATTGGCCGGCAACATCAAGAGAAGAAACACATTACCGGTCCTGGGATTGCTGTTTGTTAGACTATATTGTCAAGGAGAGTTATTATCACCCAATTATATGATAAATCTTATAAAAGAATGTGTGTATGCTTATACTTATACATATATTTTATATATGCATGTTAACTCTTCTATGAGTGTATATATGTATGCATGTATGGATATATGGATATTCTATACTAATAGGTGACATAAAACTTTTGTGGAAGGCCTTTACTGTTATTTATCCCTCCCTGTATTCCCTCAGGCACCTGCCCTCTGTTTCCTACCCCAATTTAACCCTTCTTGGTTTTAGTCCATTTAAACTGTATACTTTGCTCTAGCTTCCATCCCTCAAATCCCTATGGCCCTTTACTAATTTCCTGGCATCTCTCCATTGTCCAGCTGAAACACACACCTCTGAAAATCTAAAGGTAATATCCACAAATAAGAGAATCAGGCTTGTGTTTCTAGACCTGGGTCACCTCACACAGACTGATTGTGTCTACTTGTGTCCATCTCCTTGGGAATTACACAATTTTGTTTTTCTTTGCAGCATAATATTGCATTGTATATAACTATCACATTTTCATTATCTAGTCATGAGTTGATAAGCATCTAGTCTGTTTCCATTCACTGATTATTGTGAATGGCGCAGTAATAAACATGGATGAGCATGCGGCTCTATGTTAGGATATAGAACTCTTGTGGGACACACCAATGAGTGGTGTAATTCGATTGTGTGCTCTGTCTATCTTTAGATTTTTTTAGAAACCCCCAGTGATTTCCACACTGTCTACAGCAGTTCGCATTGACAATGGGACTCACTAAGCTCTCTGTTTTCCTTACATCTATCCTGTATTTGTCACCGTTTGTGGTTTTTATCTTAAACATTCTAACTGAATTAAGATGAAATCTCAAGGCATTTTTCACTTGCATTTCCCTGTTGGTCGAAGACACTGAACATTTTTTGAAATGTTATTTGGTCATAGGTTTTTTTTTTCTTCTTGATAAATCTCCTTTAGCTCTATGCACGTTTTTAAATTGGGTTATTTGTTCTCTTGAAGTATAGTCAGAGCAAAAAGACAAGTGAAAGAGACAAAGGGAAGCAAATTGGAGAGGAAGAAGTCAAAGTATTCTTATTGGTAGATTATGTGGTCACATACATAAAAGACCCTATGGACTCCACCGGAAAATGTGTACTGCAGATAAACACATTGGGCCAAGGAACAAGACATCCTCTATCTTCACTGCAGTGACTTTCTCCACCCATAATTCTGACGGTCTGCCTTTTCATGGTGTTCTGAAATTCTGCCTTGTGCTATTCATATTTGATTTGAGCCTCCATTGACCTTTTCTGGGTGATCCAGTCCTAGAATTTGTCTTCTGACCATAACTCTATTTTTCAGATGATTCATTCTGAGACAGGATGTGTGCTGAGGCTTTAAGTTGACTGACTAAATTGTTCTTTCCTGCGATGTTTGCTTGGATTTCCCCTTTTATCTTTCATTCTCCTCTTCGAGCAACAGCTGAAATTTATACCTTGCCTGCTCTACAGTTTTTCTTTTAAAATCTAACAAATGTATCATTGTGCATCCAAAAAAATATCAAATTCTATTTTTATGTCTAGTATTGACTGATTATTTCATTCATTTCTTCATATTTGTCTTATTTGAGATCAGTGGTCATAGTTATAATTCTTTTTTTGAATTCTTTGCCTAGTTTTTTGAGGTAATTTGATGGTCAAGATTTTATTTTTTTTTCAAGTCAATTTTATTCTTTCAAGAGTGTGTTAATTCACATAATGATTGAAATGTTGATTTCCTCTCTTTGGCATTTGGGGATACAGCCTCTTTCTGAGGTCTGTTGCTTGTCAGAGACAGGGTGCCTTGTCTCTGCATGGAACAATTTTGTCCTCAATAAGTAGTAAATATCAAGGCTCAATATGGCAATTGATTGCTGCAGTCAGCAACTGGAAATGCTCTGGTAAGATCTGAAAGGTGTGTCATACGTCTCTGCTTATAATGGTTTGAAATAAAATGACTCTCCTGAAAGGAAGTGGCACTCTTAGGAGGTGTGGTCTTGTTGGAATAAGTGTGGAGTTGTTGGAATAGGTGTGGTCTTGTTGGAGTAGGTGTGGTCTTGTTAGAGTAGGTGTGGCTTGTTGGAATAGGTGTGATCTTGTTGGAAGAAATATGTCACTGTAAAGATGAGCTTTGAAGTCTCAAATAAATGTCCAAGACATGCCCAGTGTCTCAGAACACCTCCTGTTGCTGTGAGTCGAGAGAGATGTAAGAACCCTCAACTCCTTCAACAGCACTATGTTTGCCTGCATGTTTCCATGTTCTCTGCCTTGATGATAAGTGGACTAAATCCCGGAAACTATAAACCAACCCCAGTTGAATCTTTTCCTTTATAAGAGTTGGTAGGGACATGGCATCTCTTCACAGCAACAAAAACCCCAACTAAGGCGGGAGTTGATACCAGAGACTGGGTATTGTTGTGATAGACCAGACCATGTTTTGTTTGAAGGAATTTAAACCTTTGGACTGTGGATTAGAAAGCTTTTCTCCTTCTTCTTCTTCTTTTTTTTTTATTGATTTCCTCCCTGCCTCTCTCCTCACCTTCAACCCTCTCCCAAGGTCCCCATGCTACCAATTTACTCAGGAGATCTTGTCTGTTTTTACTACCCATGTAAATTAAATCTATGTATGTCTCTCATTGTTGTCTAGGTTCTCTAGAAAAGCTTTAAGAATTAGAATGTTTCAGGAGCTGCTAAATGGGCCATACTAGTAGAAACAAGGAAGACATTGGTACTGAGGGTGATTTCCACTGTGTGAGGCTAGCTCAAGCGGTTTTAGAGGGGAAGAATATTAACCTGTGGCCTACAGATCATTCTTGTGATATTTGGGTGAAGAATGTGGTTGCCTCCTACCTTTGTCCAAAGAATCTGTCTAAGGCTAAAGGGAAGAGATTTGGATTAATTATGTTGGCAGAAGAAATCTCAGAATAGCCAAATATAGACTCTGTCATATGGTTATTAGTAAGAATTCTAATGAAGATTTATAATGAAAATTAGTAAGTTAAGAAGGAGAAATTATAAAATGTAAAACTTGAGGAGAAAAGAAGCACCAGAAAGTGAAATAGAGCTAAGTCCTGTGTTCAAAGAGATAAGCAGATTAAGAAATGGAATATAGGGAGCATGTTCCCAACTTGTGAAAAGAATGAAAAGTTTAAATCCAGGGCAGTGTGGGACACGCCTTTACTCCCAGTGCTCCAGAGGTGGAAGCTGTCAGATCTCCGAGTCTGAGGCCAGTCTGGACTACAGAACAAATTCCAGAACAGCCAAACTTAGTCAGCGATGGTAACCATTGCAAACAGAAAGCTGATGAAGATGTAATAGGAGGCAGCAGAACTTGTCAGCTTTGGCCACGCAGTTCTGGGATTACGAATAGAAGAAAGGGGTTATGATGGAATTTTCCTCCTCAATAAGCAAAGCCACTGAGGCCAGGCATATGTCAGGGATCTCCCTGAACGGAGGCCCAGAGAGGTCATTGCGTGAAACTGTGAAGTTGAAGCCCAGATTGCCTCAGAGATTTCAGGGTGTTAGAGATGCCAAAGATATGGCAAACCTGCTGAGGAAAGCTGCTAACAGGGAGTGGAAACAGCCCAAGACAAAAATGTATTGTAGTCAGCAAAGCTGAGAAGATTTGAAGATCTGAAGTGCACTTTGTTATCAGACATGAAGATACAAATTTTTGTGCTTGCCCAGATGACTTTCTGTCTTGTTTTGGTCCAATATTTCCTCACTATGTTTCCGTCCCTATGTTTTAGAATGGTAATATGTATTCTGTGCCATTATATGTTGGAAGCATGTGATCCCTCTTTTTGATGTTAATTTTACAGGGGATTACAGTTAAGAGATTGCATGAATCTCAGAAGAGACTTTGAACTTTAGAATCTTAAATAAATTTGAGACCTTTATAGACTATGGGGACTTTGAAAGTTGTACTGAATGCATTTTTGCACGATAGGCCTATAAGCCTTTGGGGAGCACAGAGTGAAATGTGGTGGTTTGAAAGAAAATGGCTCCCAAAGGGAGTGGCACTATGAGGAAGTGTGACCTTGTTGGTGTAGGTGTGGTCTTGTTAGAAGAGTGTCACTGTAGTGGCAGGCTTTGAGGTCTCCCATATGCTTAAGCCACACCCAGTGAGACAGACATTTCCTCTTTCCTGCACAGGATGTAGGACTTTCAACCCCTTTCCCAGCACCCTGTCAGCCTGCATGCTGCCTTGATAATCATTTAAACCTCTGTACTCTAAGTGAACCACCTCAATTAAAGGTTTTCCCTTATAAGAATTGACATGGTCATGGTGTCTGCTCACAGCAACAGAAACCCTAACTTAGAGACCGTTCCATGTATGCCAGCTAGAAGAGTGCTTTTTGAGTCTCCGTGCAAGGTGGGCAACCTGGAGTGTCCATGACGGGGAGAATTTGGGGTCTCATTAGTCCTAAAGGAAGGGAGGGAGGGAGGGAGACCAGAAGGAGACCTTGGCAAGCAGCTCTTGGGTGATCAGAGAGGAGGAAGCTTTTAATAGCAACAAGGGGCATCTATCTGTCTTATCTAATATTTCTGTAATTTTATAGATACACATATGATACAAATTTTTGAAATGAAGATCTCAATGCATATTGTTCCAAATTTTATTATTCCTTTCATAACGCATCATCTTTTGAAGTCTTTTTCTGACTCTCTTTAAAAATAAATCAATCATTTTCCTCCCTTAATGTGTTTTATATATTATAGTTTAAATTAGATTTATGCATTTTCTTCAGAGTAGGTGCACTCATTTCTTCCATACAAGACATTAATAAAATGCTGGTGAGAGAACCCTCAAGCCTCAAGGTCTCTGCCGTCCTGAAACTCACATACTACTGACTATCAGTCCTTTGGAGAAGATACCATGTTTCTCTTGACATTTGCAATACTGGATGTTTCCTGTGAGGGCAAAAAGCAAAAGATGTGAAAGGAATCTTACCACCAGCTAAGATAAAATGTCAATTCATGTTCACCAAGCATTTCTTGTTTATGAAATAAAATGATAGTCACTTAATATATATTATCCATTTGTCAAATTAGTGTTTTATCAAAATTTTCATGTCAACATATAAAATTTTGTATGCTATTAAAAATGAAAATGCTCCTATTTATTCTCTGAAGCCTGCCAATTAAAAAGTTGAAACAGAACAAAATGCATGAACACTGAAGGACAGAATCCTGTGGTCTGCAGTAGGCTATTGGGACTGCAACGTACTTGAAATCAGGCTTAGAACTTAAATTTTTCATTCAATTGCATATCTAATTATTTAGGGATTTTCTGTGGATCAGTCATGTCCTTTGTTATTACCTGCTCCTCCTAGTTGCCATTTAGATATTTCACATTTTTAATTCCTCTGGGAGTGTGGAACCTAAGCAAGCAGAAACACTCTTTCTCTCCTAAATGTATTCTAGCAGATGCCTCTAGTAGAAGATTATGAGGTGGAAGCATTTCATCTACTGACCAATATGCAGCTAGGGAATTCATTGTGAATTTCAATTCATTCTCTCATATATCGCGTAATTGCCTTGGATAATCAGAGTTTTCTGTATGCTTACATGATTGATAAAAAGATTTGGAGTGTATTGGTGAGAGGTTGAGATACTCCAAGGAGCAGACATTAATAGGACTTGATATTTACTACACATAGCCATGTTTATTCATTTAGGAAATTAATGTAAAGCTATGTATGTATATCTCTGCAATTTCCATGTTTCTTGAAATTTACAAAATCATTATATATTATATTAAATAAGATTTCACAAAAAATTAAGATGGAATAGCAAATTGTTCACTGAAAAGAAAATCATAGAAAAGAGATCTCCTATTTACCCAACATTTATATAAGTTTTTCTAACTTCTTCCAGAAAGTTTGGATACAGACATGAACAGGAAAGCAAGACTATTCAGTATAAGTGAGATTGTGATCAATTTCATTGTACTTTGGCTTTTCCCAAAGGTGGGATTTGGCTGAAAACCAGAGTCTAAGATGAAGAGAAAGACAGATTTTTTTACCTCTACTTTAATCATAACCATAATTTATGCATTGAAAAATATACTAGATACCTAAAATATTGGTGAATACTAAGAGTACATACTCAATGGCAATAATGACTAATCAAATATGTTATAGGATTATAAACAGAATTACTTCTTTGTACCTTAATTTTTCACAACTACATAAAAATATTAAAACAAAACCAAAAATCTATTTATTAGATAATTTTAATTAAACATTGTTTAGACATTGTAGTGTATATGTAATAAGATTATAAAGGCACATGGCAATTTCCATGTTGAGGATAAGGGCATCATAAACACAAGGAGAGGTAAATTTATAAGAGTACAGCATGAGTTTCCACATTGCTAAAACAGTATTTCCCAAATTGTTTACTCTTCATATGTAAATGGATAATTTCTACTTAGACAGCCATAGCTAATAATCATGAAATGGCTGAGATGTCATGAGAGTTTGTATCTATTCTCTCCTTCAATCTCAACAAGGCTAAGAATTGAGTGCATTCTTTTCGAATTTTATATTAAATAAATGTGGATGAATTAATTTTTGTAACTTGTTCTTAACATTTACTAAATTAGAAATGTTATCTTAGGCATTCTGCTGAAAGGCTCAATACCCATAATGGAATATTACTTAGAGGTAACATGATTTTACATGCCAATAAATCTTAAGTAGTAGTAGTCACACATTATTATTAGAGTCCCACTTAGCATTCCAAAGCTTATCAGCTTGAATCATGATGCATTGTTATTAACTGTGGTTATCCTACTGTAAAATAAAATGTGAAACTATGCACATGAACTCTATACCTCTTCCCATTGACCAGTCTCCCCACATCTCCCTCCATTCATCTTGTCTACCCCAAAGTAATCCAAAGCAGTAATCACTTTATACTTTACACATGAATATGATCAAGTAGTGCTCTTTCTTCTGTGCCTCACTTCTTTTACAAAATTCAGTTTGCTCCAGGTTTACATATGATATGTTGTTAAAACTATCAGGGCTTCCTTCTTCTTTGTAACAAGCCCAGGACATGTTCAGTGAAGTGTACATTTGCTACCCTAAGCTGTTGGAGGAGGCTGCTTGTTCCTCCCTGTCACCCAGAACCGAAATAACCACATAGAAACTGTATTAATTAAAACATATTTTGGCTCATTAGCTCTATCTTATATTAATATAACCCATTTCTATTAATCTGTATATTGCCATGTGGCAGTGGGCTTACCGGCAAAGATTCAGCATGTCTGACTCTGGTTGCTCCATGGCTTCTCTCTCACTCTGCCTTTCTTTCTCCCATCATTCAGTTCCATCTTCCCCAACTACCTAAGTTCTGTCCTATCAACAGGCCAAGGAAGTGTCTTTATTCATTAATGATAATCACAGCACATAGAGAGGATTCCCACATTACTATGTTTTCCTGAGTTTAGAGGTTGTGACTTCCTGGGATGTTAGTACTAGCACTGCTCGGTGAAAAGTCTATTTTCCTGCCCTCAAATTGTGAGCCCAGGGAAACTGAGTTCTGATATAATGCCGCTTGATGAGGGAGGAAGGAAAGAAGGACGGTAGGAATAAGTTCATTTTTACCTTCCAGTTCAGCTTTCATTCAGTTCTGAGATCAACCAAATTGATTCAGTGATGGATGCCAAATTATAAGAACAGACCCAAACACATTCATTCTTGATATGAGTAAATAGCATACTCAATAAACAATTATTCTTTTTTAAAAATATATTACTTCATACAAATGGTAGAAAATTTAGAAATGTTTATGTTCTTTTTCTCTAAATACTGTGTATAGGAGGGAGGTGCTTGTTTTTCTCGACTGCCTAGCTAGCTTGGACCCAAATTAATTACATAGAAACTGTATTAATTAAATCACTGCTTGGCCCACTAGCACTAGCTTCTTATTGGCTAACTTTTACATATTAATTTAACCCATTTCTGTTAATCTGTGCATTGACATGAGGCTTTGGCTTACCGGCTAAAATTCACAGCATCTGACTTCGGTGGCTCCATGGCTTCTCTCTGACTCTGCCTTCTTCCTCCCAGCATTCCATTTAGTTTTCCCCACCTAGTTCTATTCACCTTTAGCTCTGCTGTAAGTCTCAATCAGTTCCTTTATTCATTAACCAATAAAAACAACACATAGACAGAAGGACTTCCCACACCATTTCACCATTTCTGTTTAAACAAAAAGAAAGGCTTTAACTTTAAAATAGTAAAATTACATAAAACAGTTATCAAGAAGAATTACAGTTACAATAATTATATCTATTTTATCTTTTATCATGACTAAGGAAAATTATAACTATAACTATAAATTAATCAACACCATCAAAGATTCCAGAAGGATATAATATTACCTAAGTAAAGAGAAAGTGCATTGTAAGCAACTTCCAAAACTATAGAATTGATAGAGATATCTTGCTTCCTGTACAGCCATTGAAAGTTCTTCTGTACTATTGGGGCATCCATCTTCAGTCTACAGGCCCATAGTATCCAGCAGACTTTTCCACGAAGCAGGAAATTCCTAAAACAGTTCCATCTATACTGGCAGTTTGTCCATCACATTTTTCTGTGTCCTGCAGAATGTCTAGCAGATTCTATCATGAAGCAGGAACACTGAAGAAACAGCTCACTTTCGGCAAGTTCAGCAGTCGTTTTTGGGTGGGTCCTGCTTGTCCAGTCAAGCAGTCCAGACAAGATCAGTTTCTTGCCCAATGGCTAACCAACTCCATAAGGAGCCTCCTCAATGCCCATCATCTTCTTGAAGTAGCTTGGTGCTGCCAGGAGCAGCTGTGTCTCATTGTCATAAAAGGCCCTAAAACATTTTAAATGACGTATTCTGAAGTTCTCTAAAAGATTTAAAGAATACCTACCTAACTGAAATATATCTCTATACATCTGGAAAATCTAACATGACTACAAGCTTGACTATTATAGATGAGTATCTATTAACATATATTTCTTAATTATACACTATATTTTTAAATGAATTACACAAACACAATACCATAATCAAGATCAGAAATATATATACATATAACAAAATTGATCTTAAATTTGTATCAATAAACCAAGATCCATACCAAAGAAAATTATTCATCTCTATAGCATATCCCCATTTAAATGTAAACAAACAATTATAAACAGTATTTGGGAATATGGGCATAGTTCTGTTCATTGCTTCCTGATGTTTGGGGATGCTGTTAATTAAGTCTTTCATGGTGTATCCTGTGTGCTAGGGTCATCTCAGACAGCAGTTGGGTGAAGTAATTTTTTGAGGGTATTCATAGTGACCTTTCAAGTGGTCATGCTCTATCAAACCACACCAGTCTGGAAGCAATCCACAGGTTCTCGTCCTCTGTGGAAACAAAAGAAAAACCTCTTTTCTAAAGCAACATATTCTTAGACTCACATTTGGAAGTCATGATAACTTTATAATATACATTTTGGTTTAGCTTAGCAGCCCAGTGAAATGTCTCTCTGTACTTAGCTCCTTCACAGTCAAAAATTCAAAGACAACACAATAGTATACATAATCCACCACTCCCTGTGAATTTTTTATCTTTTCGTGGCTTATTCTTTGTTTACTTCTTTTAATCTATGTCTATTTGTACTCTATCTTTTTAAGGACTTTACCTTGTTTTCAAACCATTACTTCTTTTTATAACTGTCTATCTTCATTTTCTTCTCTTTCCCAAGCCTGCATACATTTACCCAACACTGTGACCCATTTATAGGTCTATTCCATCTGAATTTGTTTTTGTTGCATATCTGTAATTCTTTACTGTCCAGGAGAGCTTTTTAAAATGCTAAGCACTTCTTAAAACTTAAGCCGCACCATTACTATGGTATATATGGTACTTCTTGCTAGCTCTGCACAGACCAACATGGTGGAACTGCTTGTGCCTCTGAGCTGTGCACACCACCCCATTTCTAGGCACACAGTCAGTCCATGATGCCTTTAAGCAAGCAGCAGCAGTCTAGTCACAAATGCCATCCAAATGCTTGGTTTCCCAAAGAGTCAGAGTTTGTGCTAGCAGCATAGCCCACAGAAAGGAAGCTGCAGCTTTGAAACCACACAGCTGCTACTGCTGAATCAGTAAAATCTCTCTTAAAGGTTCTGCAGCATGCTTCCAGCTGAAAAAATGTGGCTAAACTTTGGGGGTTTTTTGTGTCCAGAGTTTCTTTCTAAGCCCTCTTAGGTTTTACATGGATTTAGTCCACCACATTGGCACGCCAATTTGTAGGAGGGAGGTGCTTGTTCTTTTCAACTACCTGGCTAGCTTAGACCTGAATTAATAACACAGAATCAGTATTAATTGAATTACTGCTTTGCCCATTAGCTATATTTTCTTATTGGCTAACTCTTACATACTAATTTAACCAATTTCTATTAATCTGTGTATCACCATGAGGCTGTGGCTTACCAGCTAAAATTCCCAGAATCTGTCTCTGGCAGCTCCATGGCTTCTCTCTGACTCTGCCTTCTTCCTTCCAGCATTCAGTTTAATTTTCTCCACTTAACTCTGTTCCCCTATAACTTTGCTATAGGTTCAAAGCAGTTCCTTTATTTATTAACCAATAAAAGCAACACATAGACAGAAGAACCTCCCACACCAACTTTGTCTTATATTTCTCATGTTGTCATAATTACATACATATGCGTATACACATTAGAAGCAAGTTGTGATAATGTTCATTTTACTTTAAGCAGAAATGGAAAGGAAAATCACATCATATAATCATTACTATTTGCTGTTTTTTAAGTTATTTTATTCTTTTCCCAAATTAGAACTTATTAGGATTTTTCTTTGATCTTGGAGAATTCTACTTCTATCTTTTGGCATTGTTAAACCTTCAAATTGTATTACTAGATTAACTTTAATTCATTCAAAGGTATCTTTTCTTGGTCTTTATTCCCAATGAGTTTTATTTGGGTTACTTTGTGGATTTTTCAGTATGTTATCATATCTGTTTAAAGAATATGCATAGATTTTAGAGATTTGTTAACATTATAATCCAGATTTCTGGCATTTAAAGGTTTGATAGATTGTCTGAAACCTGAGCTGAACAGAAATACAATTATCATTCTTTATTCCCACCCTCTAAAAAGTGTATGTGTCCATCATCACTGATATCTTTTTCTGCTGAACAGATATACATAATAAGTGCCACATGTGAAAGAAATAATAACACCAACTGCCTCTAGCATTCCTACCTGTAGCAGAGATAACGATAAGATCATCTAGTTTCCATACTAAGTATTCAAGGAAGAGTCTGTACACCTACACACATGGGCTTCATTATACATTTCCAACCAAATCCTGAAGTAGATTGCCAGTGCCACTACCTCAGTGAAAAGATTTGATGAAAATGGGTGCCTATCTAATAAGTGGTGGTAAAATAGCCAGAAATATAATAATTCTGTCAACAAAATCATCCATCAGCTGTCTCATCACTGAGATAGCTTAATTTCCATAATCACTAGATTGCATAATCCTTTCTCAGTGCATAATTATTAAGTAGAGCCTGGGCAGAACATGGTTCATCAGTTCCAGCCATTTCAGTGCCTCAAAGATGAGGCTAGTGTCAGACAGATGCTAGTGTGTTTCTAGACAGAATTAGGAAAATGAATAGAAAGCATGATATCTGTGTTACAGATTACATGGTACATTTTGGTTATTTTACACATCATTTCCTCTCATCAGAAACACTACATCCACTGAACTGCAAATCCCAGGAAATCTGCAGATTTTACTCAGGTTAAAAAAGGATGTTTAAACTTATTTTTCATAAATTAAATTGATAAATCATGGAATTATATGTGTTTAAATTTTTAAGCATTTTACAAATATGAGTAATAAAATATATGTATTAAAATGCTCAAAATATGTATGGTACCACAAAGTAAATTATTTACTTAAATGAAATAGCTCATTGCATTTTATCTTGGGATCACAGAAGTTTATGAAACTATAAATATGATGTTTTGACATGACAGCTTACAGGCATCGTGACTTGATGGGACAGCACCAGGTTTTGACATTTCTAATCAAACCTGTCATCCTTAGTGAATTTTGTTTTTTCCTGAGGGCAGCATTTTCCTTTTAGATTTATTCTCTCTGTCTATTACACAACTTTAACTCTGATTTTTTATATCTTCTTTCAAATATCTATAGACACAATGGATGATGAACTACTTCTTAGATGAGTTAATGTACTAAGTTTCACATACAAATTGTGATTGAGAGTTTCCCAGCTGGAATTTCAAACTAAAACACTAGTGTTTAGGACTGATAGTGACCTAAATAGTGTGCACTACAATTCTGGGAGGCAAGATATTATGAGAAGAGATTTGATGCACAACTCAAGTAACATTGAAAAATGCAAGTTTACCCTTAGTCTTGAATGAAACATCCTTGTGAAAGTAGATAACAGGGGGAACCACCAACTCTAATTAAGCAAACACAAAAAGGACCTTTCCCTGCTCTCCCAGCAGGATACCTTCAAATTCCCCAGGGAACTTTACATCCCAAGGAGATGAAGACTTAGCAAATCCCATCTGTACACTTAAACCTGAGTATTAATGCAGATGGCCAACCGACTTGCTTCTCTTCTAAAAGATTAATATTGATTT